>NW_025110115.1:496924-517240 GCF_011392965.1 Frieseomelitta varia | reverse complement strand
AAAAAAAAAAAAAAAAGAAAGAAAGAAAAGAGAAAGTTTCTTTTCGATAGTGAAATTACATTCCTTCCTAATTTGTCCAATTGGGAAAACATATTTTTACAAATGTTAAGAAATAATTTTTAAATCATAAGTAGCTGATCGTCTGAAAACTTTCATCACCCCTTGAAGTTGCGATGATTATTGCTGCTGATGTAAATATTGCACAAGCGTTGTTCTTCGATTGACGAAAATTTCTTCTCTTCCGCTTTCATATGTTAGTTATTTGGGAGAGTTTTCGATCAAACGCAAAAGTATTCGAAAACGTTGAAATCCAATTGACATATTTTAGTTTTCCATATATTTTAAACGAACGTTTCATATTTCAAATTTAAAATATAATATTAATATTTTAAATACGATCGAGCACTTGTGTTTTTAGAACACTTTATTTTAATTACGACATTATTATATTATATTATATTATATTATATTATATTATATCATATCACATTATATTATATTATATTATATTAGAATTATGTTGGAGTGAAAGAAAATGTCAGGTACTTGGATACATAATTTCTTTACTTCTGTTGCTTTCTCTCCATTTTATTTTCTGATAGAAATACAAATGAATTTCTAAAATCATTTTTCTGTAAAAAGATTAAAAAAAAAATTGTCAGTTTTAGAATACTTGGAAAGATCGTGCATTCAATCATTAACTCGAACATTGAAAATTTCAGTCCAATAAGTATGTTTAACTTTCTTACATCCTTGAAATTTTAAAATGATTCTTGTATTTGAAGATTTTATTACAAAGTCTAATCTCCTTTCCTGTTCATATTATTTATTATATTACATTCACAGTAATATATTATGTATGTTATATATTCACAGTAATATATTGCTGTATGATCACATTATTATACCACTCTCGTACAATAATTTAATAATTACGTAATTATTATATAATATTATTTAATATAATAATAATATAATATTTAATAATTTAATAATTACACAAGTTAATATTAATATAATGATTATTATACAATAATTTAACTTATGTATATTTATTTTTACATTGTAGCACAAATGTTTTATTATATATTGTATACAATACGATATGTACAAAATTCGCTTAATTGGAAGATTAATTTAGAGACTCCACTCAGCCTGTCTCACGTTTCCACGTTATATTCTTATCGTACAAACATTGTTACGAGGGTCATGCTAGACAAACTTTGGTACAGCAAGTTTAAACTCGGAGGTTTCCTATAATACACGCCTGACTCGATATTTGTTATTTAAATAAAACTAATCCCTTTGTACAACTTCGTGCACTTGCCCTTATTAATGTTGGCAAATATATAGAGAGGGAGAGAAAGAGAGAGAGAGAATAGTCAGAAAACGAGGGTAATCAGACTTACAATTTAGAACGTGGTTGGCACGATATACTAATGCAGAGAATGAACAATCAGTTCCGCAAGCTGCAGTTTCCGCAGCCCCTCCGTAGTTAAATAGAAAACGCACCTTGGGACAAAGTTGCTAAATTAATCGTCGCTCGCGAGTTTAACAGGTTACGTCGGCCGGATTCTCACCCTTCGAGAAATATTCATTTTCCTGGCGAAGTATGCACACAGTCGCATAAGAGTCGTGTAAGTATTCGAAACGCCAAAGTCCCAGTGTTCGAAATATTGTCGCGATTCAGAGTCTGTTGTCAATCTTGCGAGAAAAGAATCGTACAGTGAATTTCGAAAGTCTCTAGTCTCAAAATCAGTCATTCATTTTATTCTTTCATCGCGTGTAGAAAGACACTTCTCTTTTTGTGAAAAATTATTACTACTAATATATAGATGTTAGTAAAATAAATATAATATATATTATAAATATAAAATTAT
The DNA here is from genome assembly GCF_011392965.1 of Frieseomelitta varia. Lineage (NCBI taxonomy): Eukaryota > Metazoa > Arthropoda > Insecta > Hymenoptera > Apidae > Frieseomelitta > Frieseomelitta varia. The sequence continues at coordinate 515,360 of NW_025110115.1, read as the reverse complement.
ATATATTAATATATATTAATAAATGTAATATTTATATAGTATATTTATTAATATATAAATATAATATATATTAATAAATATAATAAATATATTTTATTTATTAATATATATTAATAAATATAAATATATTATAAAATAATATATATATATATATAAATACAATATGTACAAAATATTTATAGTATTTATATTTATAGTTATTTATAGTAATAATAAATTATTACTACTAATAATTATTACTAATAATATATTAAACTATAAATTTTATAGTAATTTTATTATAAACTATAACTATAAATTTTTTTTTTTTGTCAATTTGTTCAACTTTGAATGTTATACTTGGACAACGAAAATTCAAGAAATCGACATTTTCGTCTGATACTCAAAATTCGATGAAACGGCGAGCAAAAATCGTACGTCAAACTTTTGGGGATCTTTGTGAAGGAGAGACTTCGGTCTTCAAACGTACATTTAATCATGGAAAAAATTTTTCAACGTTTTTACGTACAGTGAGGAAAGTGTCTTTACTTTCTGCACACTTTCTATACACTGTAAAAACATCATAGAATGAAACGAATGTTTCTTCGTTGTACGATTTCCTTTTTACAAAATTACAACAGTTTGAATATCGACGCTTTCTCGAACACTGGAAATTTGATGTTCGAACACATTCGTGATCCATTGTATGTACTTAAAAGCTGCTTATTTGAAAGATTACAAAAGTAAATTTCCACGTGGGCGTTCAGAATACTTGAAATCGAGTTTAGAATCCCTAAAAAGACCGTGTTGGTGGCCGCAATTTAACTTAGTTAACAACGAAGTTACGCTCAAGTCGAACTCGCGACGAATGTAAAAGTCGAGCTAGGAAACGATCGTGATTCTCGACGTTTCTCGAGGGTATAAATTACAGCTTTATTTCTGATGAATCGAGAAAACTCGATTTCAATTTATCACGAATATTCTCTTCTTCTCTTTTATAAACATCGAGAAAAGAAACGAGTCGAGTCACTTAAGACTCTTAGAGGCTTTCTCTTTATTTACTTCTACATTTAAAGATTTACTGCTACATTTAAAGAGAAAATATTCTTCGTTTTATTCGATACGCAATTGGGCTCGACAAATATCATTTCGATTCGTCACGAATACGTAATATCTTCTTTTGCAAAAATTGGGAAAAGAAACGCTCGAGATTCTGTAGATTTTTAAGAGCACAATTTACAATTCGCCTCGTTTCTTTATTTTTGGTTACATATTTGGACAATAGAGCATTCTTCGTTTTATTTGGCGAACGATAGGTTCGATAAAAAACTTCACGAATTTCGACAGAACGTTTAATTTATCACGAGTTTATCGTCACGATGTAATTTTCGTTTCGGGGAAATTGAGAAGAGAAACTTAAAAATAAAATTTTATTTTATAGAGAAGTTTAAAAATAAATATTTTTATTATAAATTACAATATTGTAATTTTTTATATAGAGAAACTTAAAAATAAAATTTTATTTTATAGAGAAATTTAAAAATACATATTTTTATTATAAATTATAATATTGTAATTTTTAATATAGAGAAACTTGAAAATAAAATTTTATTTTATATAGAGAAATTTAAAAATAAATATTTTTATTGTAAACTATGATATTATAATTTTTAATATAGAGAAATTAAAAAATAAAATTTTATTTTATTTATTACATAATTGACGTGTACTCTCGGTGTAACATTTTCTTTTATAAAAATTGAGAAAAAAAATTCTCAAAGTACTCTTCGGATCTTTAAGAGTGTAAATTGCGACTTGTCTTGTTTCTTTTCTTTTCCGGTGAGTGTTACGTTTGTAAATAAAATATTCTTCACTTTATTTGCTACGTGATTGACTTTTAGAGAAATGAAGAGCATTTTTTATAAACGAGTTAATATTATGTTGCTATTTTATAGTTAATATTATATTAATATTATGTTTGATTAATATTATAATACAATTAAATATTTACGCACTTAATTTGTTACGAATATCGTTACGATTATCTTTTCTTTCGTAAAAATCGTAAAGAAATAGACAAAAGATTGGTCAAGATTGCCAAGCGTGCGAACATTCCTGACGAGTGTTGTGCACTTAGAAATGAAATATTCCTCGATTTATTTGCCCGATAAATTTCACAAGAGGAACAGAAGCCGCAAGTGTCGGTAGGACACATTTAATTTATCATGAATATCGTCGCGGTGTTGCCTTCTCCCCTTTTTCGAATGGCGGAACTCCGCGAAACGAGTTCGAAATTTACGAGGCAAGATCGACTGGCCCGATTAATGCAGTTGCGAGCGATAAATCGCTTGTTTCGGGGACGTTTTGCATTCAACGTGCGACACTGCCGTGATTGTTCGAACGATGACTGACTTCGACTTTATAGTGTACGTAACAATGCGATTGCGACCCATACGTTATCCGACCTGTTAACGTCAATTTCTCGATGAAAAGTGTATGGAAAGAACACTTGCATAAATTTAGAGTTAAAGAATAAACTGTGACGTCAGTCTAATGGAAATTATTATTGCAAAAGGTTCGAGAAAATTTCCGTCAGCGACAAGATTATCTGGAGAAGTTTAGGGGAAATTTTGATGGATAATACAGATAATATCTAACAACGAGATGTTTAAAATAATTAGATTCTTTGATGGACGATTTAATGGCATATTGATATTGTATGTTAAATAAACAGGTGCACGTTTAAAGATAACTTTGTTCTTAATTTGTCATATTATATATGAACGAATTTTTGTACATATTCAAATTTTTAGATGCGCGATTAAAGTAACAAAATAGAGAAGCCTCGTGATACAATAAAATTATTAAATTCGATACAATACAAACTTCGATTCACGTGTTTTTCAAAAAAAAAATCATTTGAACGTTTAAAAGTGTCTTACGCCTACAGAATTTCTGACAAAAATTATAAATAAAATTTATAATTCTAGTGTTGAAGAAATAGAAATTTCTTGCTAAATATTCTATTTCGAATATTTTCTTATACTTTTGTATATTATGTATGAATTTTGCGCGTCCAAATTCCCTACAAAAACATAAAAATTGGCCATCTAATTTAAATTTCTGGTAATTTTTGTGGCTATCTAAGCATTAGCATTAGAAAAATTAACAAACAAGGAAGAAGTACAATCAACAAAATTTCCAGCAACCAAATGTTGTTAAAACGTGAAAAATGATTTAATTGAAAGTTGGATTGCAATCATCTCACTCTGATTCTCTATTTAACGAACAGACAATTAAACAAAGAAGGGAAATTATCAAGTCAAGAACATACAGTTTAAACATGTGTGATACAGATTATGTTTTCTTGCCACGATAATTAACGCGTGAATTGAACGAGGAACGTGTACGTTTTAACCCCGCCGGACCTAAATCTTCTTCTTCATGCTAATTTATTGCGAAGGATATCGCAAGCAGTTCAGCAAGAGAGTTACGAATAACGCAAAGCTCGCGTTATATTAATATAGGGTGGCCATTGAAAAAACTGAAGGGTTTGAAAAATTCATAGAAAAGAAAAAATTCACACGTAACACTGAAAAAAAAATCTATTAATTATATTTCCAAATAAAGTAATAAAAAATTTAAAAGCCGTGTGCTTGTAGAAGTTATTTTTGTTTTATATCATTCGGCCTTTCATTGACCACCCTGTATTTCGAGTCTCATTACTTTCGTTCTTTCAAACGATCGTCCGATTGAATTCGAGCTTCAGTTCTTAAATCTTCGATTTAAAGTAATTTTACATTTTTGTCACATGTCTGACACAGTATTACTGTGTAACGTTCACTAAAAAGATCGAAAAAAAGAAAATAAGACACAGAAGATATTAAAAATCACGAAAAGTGTATCACGAAACAGGCTGAATATTCCGGCAGAGACGAGAGCCAATAGTCACAAGTAATAAACGGGCTACGTCTATCGATTCGTTTGATGCTGGATTCTCATTTGGTTAGCACTACACGCCGATAGTATACAGGTTGCATAGTGTTAGCCAGGAGTGGTGTACAACGCTCGAAGTAGATTTGGTCGCTGTATGATCAGCCGCCACACGTTTGTAACAAATTTATGATGAAAAAAAACATATATTCAATATTATGATATTATAATAAAGTATACGTTGTATTTAATATATACATTAAATTATTGAATAGATATTAATAAATAATATTATAATATTGAATAATCTAATATTATAATATTGTAATATTGTAATATTGTGATATTATAATATTGTATTATTGTAATATTGTAATATTATAATATTGAATATTGTAATATTGTAATATTATAATATTGAATATTGTAATATTGTAATATTATAATATTAAATATTGTAATATTATAATATTATAATATTGAATATTATAATATTGTAATATTATAATATTAAATATTGTAATATTATAATATTGAATATTCTAATATTGTAATATTGTAATATTATAATAGTGAATATTGTAATATTGTAATATTATAATATTGAATATTGTAATATTGTAATATTATAATATTGAATATTGTAATATTGTAATATTATAATATTGTATTATTGTAATATTGTAATATTGAATATTGTAATATTGTAATATTGTAATATTATAATATTGAATATTGTAATATTGTAATATTATAATATTGTAATATTGTAATATTATAATATTGTATTATTGTAATACTGTAATATTATAATATTGTATTATTGTAATATTGTAATATTGTAGTATTATAATATTATTTATTAATACGTATTCAATAACATTATGAACATATTAAATGCAACATATATTTAATAATATATATATATGATCTTGATGATAAAAATGATCTTGAAAATTTCGAAACCCATAAAAAATTGATACGCCATATTATGTCTCGGTTGGAACCATGCAACTTTTGTATTGAACAATTTTTCGTTAAACGCACAATATAAAAGTCATCTCAGATGTGCAAGTTATGTGAATCACCCTGTATATATATATATATATATATGAAATCTGGAGGAAAACGCGTATCGAAACGGAAACGATTAATGGACGGATGCTGGCTTTTGTCTCGATGAAATTGTCAAGTCGATTATTATCGAGCAAGTCGTTCGCTCAGTTCATTTTATTGCAGCGTATTATTGTTTGTTGTTGTTCCGCTCGTAGATTACACATGTGTGTCGTTTATTGTGCAACGTTTATCGTTTCTAATAAAGTTTCACGTTTAATACGTGCATTGATGAACGTATTGCTTTGATCGTTTATCGTTCAACGTTCGCGTAAGTTCTTCGTTTAATGTTTGAACCGGCGAACGCACTGTGTGTTTGCTGTTTAATAATTATTGCATGGTCTTCACGTTCGGTGTTTGTATTGTTGATAAAAATTTATCGTTTATGAATTTTTGTTTTATTCTTTTTTTCCTTTTCTTTTTCGTGTTCTTTGCCAATTAGAATTATGAATATGTAATAATTTTCGTGTGTTGTATGATTCGCAATTTGACCAACTCATTTACAACCTCATTCAAGTAGCTCAACTAGTTCATTTAAGTAGCTTATGTAATAAGTTTAATATTTTCAAGTATTAATAGATAATGATAATATTCATTATTATATTGATTAGTTCAATTATATATTCGTTATTATAATGAATATTTTATTATATAATATTATAATATTATTTATATTATTATTATAATAATATTATAATATTATTTATTAATATGTATTCATGAATACATTAAATACAACATATATTTAATAATGTATTTATTAATTGATAAATACAGGTATATTAATTTTTTATGATATATTAATATACATTATTATATATTCAAGTATATTATAAAATAATATATTTAAATAACAGTCAATACAATGTTCAAGTATTCGACGCTAATGAGAAAGTTTTACTATTAGCAAAGACATTAGATGTCAGACAATAATTGTTTAATAATTTCCACAAATTGGTGCTTGAAACTGTCCGAACCTTGAGATTACATTACACATAGAGAATTCTATATACGTCCTTGCACTCTTGGGATTTACAGTCCTGCAGCGGTAATTTGGGCACTCTGACACTTCAATTCAATGTAGAATTCAAAATGGGTTATTAATACGACCGTCACAAATATATATTTTATTAAAAAATGCTGTATAACTGTAGTTTTTTTGTACTAACAATATTCAAATATGCGTGTATTAACAATAAGTGTTTTATATATACGTGTATATTAACATTTTGTTTCATGTTATGAAATGTACAAAAAAAAAAAAAAGAAAAACTGGAGTTGATCATTTTGGCTGCGAAGAGAAACATTTCATGCATACAAAATGACAAACGAATTTTTGAACTTACAAATTGCCATGCAGCAATAACGAAATTCATAAAATTCCAATAAAATTTACAGAACAGTTTTAATTTTTCTTCACAACAAGAATCAGCTAGATAAAGAATTTTTAATACCTCGCGATATCGTTCCATATCAAAATTATTTATTAATCTTTAGTTTCTCATTCTTCGCTTGCCAAATGACAAACAATTTCTGAATTTACTAATTGCTACTAGACATTCGTCTATACAACAATATTCAGCTAAGAAAACATAATTTTTAACATTCTAATATCTCTTTCACACCAAATCTCCCATCAATCGACAAAATTTCCTTTAATTTTAGATTTTCACTTTTCACTCGTCAAATGACAAAAAATTCCCAAATTTAATAATTACGTAATATCTATCGAAATTCGTCAGCATTCGTCAATTTTCGACGAGATTCACACGACAGTTCCGATCTTTCTTTAACCTGAACCTAATCCAAAAAAAAAATCTAATTTTTCAATATTCTAAAAGAATTTCTAAGAAATTTAAAATTCTAAAGGAATTTTAAAGTAATCTGAAATTCTAAAAAAATTTTAAAGGAATGTAAAATTCCGAAGGAGCAGAAATTGCTCCGTTTGCATCGAATTACAACCGAATTTCGTTCGATTTTACTTTGCAGAGATGCGAACGAGGATACCGCCGCGACGTATCGCTTGTTCTGCATCGTGAAATTCGCGCCCGTCTGGAAACGAACAACAGCCGAAACGCGTGAAACATCGCCGACGTAGTTTTATGTCCGGTTGTTTGCCGGACAACAGCGACAAAGAGCCAACGGGACTGCGAATAATTCGCGGATTGGACTTATTTGCCGGGTAAAATAAGCGTTGTTCGACGAAACGGAATTTCCACGAGAGGGTGGGAATATCTGTCGAACTGGCTGTGTTTCTCACGCTGCTGGAAGATTAAACGATCGCCACGATGCAACGTTCTTCTGCCAGCGTCGCCGTATTTTTGCCGGCCATCGCGAAAGAACCACCGCAAACTGAATCCAACGGATCGTTTCCAACCTTCTCGGATTATGGTGGCTTGCTTCGCCTCGGCGTTTTCTGTTTTCTTTTCTCCTTTTTTCCTGCGCTCACCGCGATCAAAAACGAAAGTCGCTGTTTAATTGACTCACTGATCAATTTCTGTGTAGCTTGTTTGTTTAAAGAAGTTGGACGGTTAGTTGAAATGTTTTGTGAAAAATATTTAAACATTTCTCACGTTACGCGTACATACATCACAGTGTTCGACAGGACAAAATTTAATTTTTATTCGACGAAGAAAAAGTAAGAATGAAGAATGGAGTTGGTGTTTTAGTCGCCACTATTGAATAAATGTACTACACAATCGGTGTACAATAAGTTTGATCGAATAAAAATTTGTTTGACTAAGAATCCATTCGAGCAAGTCCATCTATCCGGATAAAGATTTATTCGAGTGAGAATCTCTTTATTACATTGTGCCGTAATTATAAATTTATTAACGTAAATTGACGATATTTAGTATCTAACTTACAAAATAACCATCCAAGTATATATTACATAATATATAAATAATGCTGGCGTACCAAGTTTTTACCAAGTGGATGTTACATTTAGATGCAAAAGTATATATATTACAATGCTTAATGATTTAAACATAACAGAGAACATGAAATTGCATTGAAACTGAACAATATGATATAATATGAAAACACAGACAACTATCATAAATTTGTAGCATTAAGAAATTATCGCGAGCTTCCAATTGCCTCGCGTTAAATAGTATTTCGTATTTACTAAAATAATAGTGTTGCCAAATTAAATAGATGTGGCACGTGCATTTTATAAACAGCTTAATTGTTCGCTTTAACGACGTTAATGAGAGTTTGTAATAGATTGATGTGGTGGAACAAAAAGCAAACTCGTGACGAGTGAAAAATGGTGCATTAAAAAATAACACTGATAAAACGAAGTTGATTAAACATCTCGTTAAATTCGTGCAACTAATTACAAGTACATTCACTTTTTTTAATTTAGTTTGTTTAGTTTAATGAAAACACATTATTTGCTGGAAATGTGTATGCACATCAATCAAACATAAGTCTCTCATTTCAAATAACATATTTTATATATAAATAGGATATTACTTGTTAAATAATCAGACACTACTGAAATTCGAGAAGAAATCATAAGACTGAATTATAAAAAATATAAAAAGAGTACATGTATTACAATTATAAAGTCGTACTGTTATAATTAATATAAAAAGTGAAATAAAGTAAATGTAAATATAATTAATATAAAAATTAAATAAAATATATATATGTAATATTTATATTTACTTTAATTTTTTACATTAATTATAACAGTACGACTTTATAATTGTAGTACATGTATTAGATATATATATATATATAAATTAATATAAAAAGAATACAATAATAATAATTTATTTATATATAAATAAATTAATATAAAAAGAGTACAATTATAATAATTTATTTATATATAAATTTATATATATATAAATAAATTAATATAAAAAGTGTACAATTATAATAAATGTGAATTGTATGAACTGTAATTATGAGAGAAAGTGAAACAAGGTATTTTCCAATGCTGAAGTGAAAATTCCTTGCAAAGAATGAAACTATTCAGCGAAAGATGAATTTTAAATTAGGTTACTCCGGTAACATCGTAAGGCTTAGATCGTAAAAGTACGTGTGCATTTTGCCTTTCTGCACGTTGAATGTAAAATTTTTGCGATTCTATTTCAGAGCAGCATCTGGTTTGATATTCTTCCTGGAGATTACCTGGGCCATCACTCTATTCGTACAGATCTGCGTCAGGTACGTATAAAATGTATCCTCGTATCGTTGTACGTTGTGCGTTTTAAATTATATTTAAAAAGTTTCGAATCTTTCGAATTCGCGAATTTTAAATCCTAAGAAGGTGAGATTGAAAAATCTTTTGCGAAAAAGAAAGAAAAATATTTTCAACTTGGTCTTTTTAAATTATCATCGTCGAAATATGAATTACGACTAAAGTAAAAATACGTGCAATGTTTCCAATGTTTTAATATGGAAAAATTTTTCAGCTCCAAAGAAGAATGATTAAAATGAAAAATTCTCAATCTTTCAGTCGATATTATATGATATGAGTAATTAATTCCGATATTATATCTTCGATATTTTCCTCTGTAGAGTCACAAAATTGAAACAAACTTCCCAAAAACTGAAATAATCGCAGCTGTGTATCTGAATTTCCGCGAATCGTTTTCGCTCGAAAGAATCGGAAAAAGTGGAAAAATCAGGGCGATTTGATACCCTCCGATTTTCAACGTACGTACTGTAATTCAAACGAAACCCCTTTTTCCCTCCCTCCTTCCCCTGCTTCATAAGAATTCTATAGTTTCGTTCAAACAAATCACACGTTATCCCGGTCCACCCTATCTCCCTTTTCGCCCCTTTCTCTCTCTCTCTCTCTCTCTCTCTCTCTTTCATTGTCAGTCGAGAATGCTTCAGCCGAATCTCATTGATTTTCTAATACCCGTTCGAGAGATTCCAATAAACGCAAAAACGTCGACGAAATCGTGCAAACTATCTGCAAACGAGAATACGAAGATACGAAGAAAAAGTAGTCGGAGAGAAATAGAAAAAAAAGGGAGAGAGAGAGAGAGAGAGAGGGAGAGGGAGGGATGGAAAGCAGGCTGGTAATTACAGAGTCCGAACTTTGTCCCAATTTCCTTGACGTTCGATCGCGAGTTTCCTCGATGGTGTAAAGACTGGCCGAGGGAGTCGAACTCGGCTGGACCAGGGGAATATGCAAGAACGCGATAGAGCCTTCGAGGATCTCGAGGCCACGGAAAGTCTGCTCTCGTCGATGGCAAAAAGAAAAAAAAAGAAAAAAAATATATATATATATATATAGAGCGAATGGTCGAAAGGAGAAGGCCAAAGGAGAAGAGGTGATTTTAAAGTCGCTAATAAAAGTATTTATATATCCAGTTAAAAGTTCCAAGAAATATAAATATAAATAATCTAAAGTATTTATATAAAAGTATTTATAAGAAATATAAATAAATAATCTAAAGTATTTATATATCCAGTTAAAAGTTTCAAGAAATATAAATAAATAATCTTTTATAATATTCTTAATCAAAACTTGAAACTAATTCTGTTTCACCTTCGATTAAATCAAAAGGAATACGATTTAAATCAATGAATAATCTAATAGTAAATATAAAATATAAGGGACATAATGAAATAAGAAATTTTAGATTTATTTGATGAAAAGTTTATTGTCTTAAAAATTGATTTAAAATCTTCTACTGTTATTATTGAAATAAATAAAATTAAAAATATTAAAGTGAAATTATTTGAGAAATTAAATGTATATTATTCCTAATATTGAATAATTATTTATTTATCGGTATTTATGTTATGGATATAAAAATATAAGCAAAACTCATATAATTTTTAAATATAATATTTAAATTTTAATTTTATGTATATATTTTGTACGAGTGTTACTTATTTCTAAGTAATTATCTTAAGTTAATTTTTTACCTTTCCCAGTATCAAATAGTATTATTGTAAATTATTATGATAATCTATATTAATTTATTTAAAAAATTCAAAGTATTTAATTTAATTTAATTTTGTTATGTTCTTTCTACGAATTGTTGCATCTTTAAATTCATGGCATTTGACGCATGAAAATACCATTCAAATTCAACCATTGTAAAATGTCAATTAGAGGAAAATTTGAGGGTGGTCTAATCATGTTTAATCATCCCGCGCAATCTAATAACGCCTAAATCCAGCGAGTATTATGCAAATTAATACAATACCGGTAACATTCATATTCATCAAATATCTATAATAGTAATGATTAATTGTTATTTCAATTAAATGTCTGCTAAATTTCATTTTCAGTTAATGCTGCTACCGTGAAATTATAGAAATATCACGTGAAATTGACGGTTCCATCCATCCTAATTAGACGTATATAATCATAATTTATCGCTCGTTTGTTAATTTACGGGTTTTATTCTGTACAATTTACATATAATTTTGCGTTTTTATTTTATTTCGTAGGGAACGCGAAATACAAATAGCATTCAACTCGTGCCGGTGAAATTCAATTAGTTGAAAAAGAGGTGAGTCTACTGATATTCACGTGACCCGATTCGATCATGTATTAAACAATGTGTCTCGTGAATATCAAAATTTCATGAATTATTTCGTACGTATCGAAATTTAGTTGAACGTTACTAACACTTCTCATACTTTTTACTAACGTATTACGTATGTACCTAACAAAATTACTGACCTATCACATTGTGTATGCAATTTCGTGGTAACAAATTTTTTCCAATATTTTTTGTAACAAAAAGAAGAGAGAATTTCATTAAAAATATTGAAAATTTCCTATGATGATCCATTTAAAAAGTTGAACCAATGAAATTTGCAATTGTTTGCAAATCTGTTTATTAAAAAAAAAAGTGTTTGATTCCGAGTCTCTTTAAAATGAATTCCAAGAGAAAAATTTTTATTCAGGAAATTTTTAAGTCACGCACGTTGTAAATTTATTACTGTATGACGTTTGTAACTCACGTAGTCAAGCGTGTACAATTACTATCAGCGGCATTAAATCTACTTCAGTTTCAAGATAATCGCACATTTATTTGTATTATTTTTTACGACGTCTCATTGCGCGCAGATAACGATATGACGTTCCTATATTTCACGTCTGAAAAAACATGTCACTCCGGCAAAAATTTCAGTACAAAATTGTCGAAAAAATATCGTCAATTTCATGTGGAAATAAACTCTGTTAATACATGATTAAATTTCTCAAATTCACTTTAATTAATTAAAACAGAAACAGTTCACTGAAAAAAAAAAAAAGAAAAAAAGAAGAGAAGTTGCATCGTTTTCGTTCGATTCGATAAACAAACTTCGTACGATTAAAACGTTTTAAATATATCTCTGTCAGTCGATAAATCACTTGCCAGCGATTGTAAATTTTCAGCTTGAAAATTACGAATTATTTAGCCACGCGAAAAATATTACAAACGTCAGGTCGTAATTAATTTGGAAGAAAGCAAGTAACTTACGCACAATCAATCACGAATCAATTTTGAGATTAATTTCATTTAAATTTGACGAACATATTATAGCAAATCTACATTGAATGTTCAATTTAATTAATTCGAATTAAACAGGTATATTGATATTACAACACATCCCAGTCAATAATGTACTCAAATATTTAGGGGAAGGAGGGACAAGATGAGACCACCTCCCACATATTATATTGCATATTCTATATCCCAGGTTCACACACATATTCCATATTCCATATTCCATATCGCTACATTCCAAATGCTACATCCGATTATCCGTATAGAATATTCTACGTCTCACATTCTATACTTTACAACCCACATTGCATATTTCATGTCTCAAATCTTACATTCCACATTTTATATCTTGTGTTTCATGTTCTATATTCCACATTCCACATTCCATGTACCATATTAAATATTCCATATCCTATTATCCTGTCGCAATGTTTCATTTCACACCTTATATTCCATATCTTGTATTTTATACTTCATACTTCATGTTTCAGATTCTATATCCTATTATCCTTACCAAATAGTCTATATTCCAAATAATGGGTTATATTCGACATCCAATGCATAATATTTCACATTCCATATCCCATTATCTTGTCTGCATTCTACATTCCATTTATTCCACATTCTATATCTCATATTTTATGTCCCATGTATTTTGTATCATTTTATATTCTATATTTTATGTCTCATATTTTATATCTCATACTCCATATTTCACATTCCATATATCCTGTTATTCCACATTCTGCATGCCACAGTCTGGTAATTCCACTCTTTTCAATATAATTCAGAATATGAGGACGAACTCATCAAACAATTTCCCACAAAGATAATTTGTGAGCACATTTGAAATTTCCTACTATAAACAAAATAAATTTCATAATCCAGAATATAATCTGCCCAATAAGTATAAGTATTTAATTTGTAGATTAGCACAAAATTTACTTTCATAAAATGAATATTATAGCCCACAAATTCACCTTCAAATTTTTTTTCCATCACACAGAACGATACTTCAATAATATATTTCTACATAAATGAGTTTCTACACAAATAAAGAAAAATATTATTTCCAATTTCAAATTTATTAACTTGCAAATCAACTCTCGATGAACATCTGTAAATTACATACGTTATATAAAAATTTACATTACACGACATCATACTGTTCATGAAATTTCTATGCTACTTATAAAAATAGTATAAACTGTAAAGCCAATCTTCGTCGCATGAAAAGCCCATAATACAAATTTCCACGTAAACAATTCTATCCTGCGTTATTTTCACATTCTCACTCAAATACTTATTCAAATTCCTGTACTTTGGCAAACTATCATGCACGCTACCATCCTGGAATGAAGTTGCACCACTCAGACTTCCTCTAATAGAAGCTGCCGAGCAACGCTTTATTACATCACACTTTATTGCCTCCATAAATCTAATTTGCAAGGACGCTGTTTCTTTTTTTTCCTTTTTTTTTTTCTTTTGTCAAGAACGACAACACGAAGCCTCGATAAAACCGCGCACATATTTTGTTACAGAAATGACGAATCTCTTTGTTCGTGCTGCTGGTCGACAGTGCTGGCACTAACCAGGGGTTGGCGGAGGGCATTGTTTTATCTACCACTGTCCTGTACTTTGGCATGGAAGCCGCACAGCCTTTTGTTGTCCTACGTCGCCGGTAAACTTGGCAAACCGAATGTTTAAATATTTCCTGTATCACGCCTCGACGCATCTCCAATCCCTTTAATCGTCCAAAACGGCGCGCATTGGCGCCGCTCCCCTCGTTCTCTCTCTTTATAATCTCCCGTTATTTTGTAATGTTATTTTAGATATTCTGTAAGACCAAACCAGGCCATATTTATATCTAGACTCTTGTGAATTTGACTTTTTGTTTAAATGGATTGTAAATTATAAATTTAAATTATTATAAATTATTATATAATATTATTATATAATTATATAGTATAATTATTATATGTTATATAATTATATAATTATTATAATAATAATAATAATTACAAATTATAAATTATAATAATTATTATTATAAGTTATTATAAATCATAAATTATAAATTTTTCTATTAACAGGCTTTGCGATTGAATTATAAATCATAAATTCTGGCTTTCGATAGATCTCGAGGAAACTTATCAAGGGAGTAGGGAAATTCGCAAGTTATTGAAAAATATTTTTTCGTATGCAAATTGCAAAACTGGAAATTTCTACGCAAATTCTTACTTTCTCGAACATTGAACTCACGCAGAGATTCATTTCACTTGCTTTGTGTATGCTTGAATATATTCTACATTGGACATTTTACGTATTATTTTTCCGTATTATCTGCGCATTCTTTTACCCCTGAATTCCCTGCAAATGCATAAAAATTCACAATCTAGTAACTATCGAATTCTTTTCCGTATCAATGTATTTTTAAGCCAAAATATTGCGAAATAACGCGCTACAAAGAACTGCAAAACTGAAACGATTCAAAATAAACAATTCCTATTGATTTACAAGCGGAAACATATCATCTGGAATATGTGCTATGGGGGTACGTAAAAATGATATTGATAATGGCGGGAGACACCAAAGAGAAAGGACGAACTTAAAATAAAATAAAAACGCGAAAACAAAGTTATTGTGTATATATTTTGATTTACAAACGGAGACTCGTGCGAAAGTTTTTTTTAGAAATGAATGGGAATTTATGAGAGGAAAGCTTGAATCAAAGGATTAGAAACCGCTGATCTAAAATAAAACGTGCAATCATTTTAGCAATTATTTGTCACTTGTTCAATTATCGATTGTAAACGCTTGAAGCGAATTTTCTTAACTACTGTCATTTCATGTCGAAGATTTTCGCAAAATTTTCGAGATTACCGACTTACGAAGTAAAGTCTCGTATCGCGATCAAAGTAAACGAGAAGTTCAACAGCGAAATTGAGATAGAGAGAGAGAGAGAGAGAGGATTTGAGATTAAGTAATAACGTCGGCAACACGGCTCAAATGAAAGAAATATTCGCCGTTATATTTTCTCTTCTGTTTCTTTTTTTACATCCGCAGCCGGACTTTTGGCAGTGCTATCCTTACTGCATATTGCGACCAGCGCTTTGGACGGCCGTGGCCCCTGCCAGATGAGCAATGCCACGGATTCGGTTGGCGAGAGCCTCCTGAACACCAGACCCGAGAATTACGATCGTTTCGAAGAAGTTCTGGTAAGTGAACTTCGAGTTAGGTAAAAATGTTCACCCTTTCCTCTGCATCAATAGCTCAACATTCTCAAAATCTTGGAAAACCGTGGAAATGTAATTTCATATCAGTTTATTTAGATATTTAGTTATTTAGTTATTTATATTTCAAGCGTTTAGTTATTTAGTTATTTAGTTTATTTAGTTATTTAGTTTATTTAGTTATTTAGTTTATTTAGTTATTTAGTTATTTAGTTTATTTAGTTATTTAGTTATTTAGTTATTTAGTTTATTTAGTTTATTTAGTTATTTAGTTTATTTAGTTTAGTTATTTATTAGCTTGTTTATTAGTTTATTTTATTATTATTAGTTTATATACTTTATTAATTATTTATTAGTTTATTTATTAGTTTATTTATTTTAATATATTTTATTAATTATTTATTAGTTTGTTTATTAGTTTATTTTATTAGTTATTTATTAGTTTAGTTATTAGTTATTTATTAGTTTATTTTATTAGTTATTTATTAGTTTATTTTATTATTTTATTAGTTATTATTTAGCTATTTTATTTTATTATTTTATTAGTCATTATTTAGTTATTTTATTATTTTAGTAGTTATTATTTTATTTTATTATTTTATTAGTTATTATTTAGCTATTTTATTTTATTATTTTATTAGTTATTATTTAGCTATTTTATTTTATTATTTTATTAGTTATTATTTAGTTATTTTATTAGTTAGCGGACGTCGATAATTTTGGCAATGTTCGCTAAATTTCGTACGAATTATCAGACATTTGAAAATGCAAAGCACTTGAACGAGACTCGATAAAAATTTTAAGTAAACGAGAAGAAACTGCACTTTCGAGATTGCGATGAAATGCGGAGCACTTCGGTCATTTCTATGAGACTGAATGAAGATTTGGGACAAATTTTAAATAAACGGGAAGGAACTGTATTTTTGAGATTAAAGTAGATTTAATTTGTTATTTTATTTATTACTGTCAGTTAATCGTTTAGTTCTTAAGAAAGACAAACGTGTCGGTTATGGAAGCATTTGTTACGTACTCTGGTAATTGTCCATTCTACCATTTTACATTTTTATTTTAATACAGAAGTATTCGTACTTTTTCGAACTTGCTCGAAATAAATTCTTATTAATTAAAGCCAACTTGTCTCTAAGCTATTAATAAATAATATATTATAAATTAAAGCTATTGTTTCTGATGATTGTAATTTGTTCCAATGAGTACATAAATCAATTAATTATTTGTTTACAACAAATGAATCTATCGTAATTGTCCATTTTACTAGTTTATATTTTTATATTAATATAGACACAGTAGAGAAGTATTCGTACCTTTTTGCACTTGCTCGAAATAAATCTTATTAATTGAAGCTAATTTGTCTCTAATAATTGTGATTTGTTCCAATGAATACGTAAGAGTAGAAAAATTCTTTTCATTAATTTCTCGTAGAATTATATCCTACCAAAAAAAGAAAAAAAAACATATATAAATTTACGTAACACAAAGAAAGTAAAATAAATGAATCTTTCATTTTAAGACGAAAAAAGATATTCTACGTACATAATATATACATATGTGATACGTGTGATATAATATATAAAGATATTTCAAAATATATAATATATAATATATAAAGATATTTCAAAATATATAATATATAATATATNAAAGATATTTCAATATATATAATATATAATATATAAAGATATTTCAATATATATAATATATAATATATAAAGATATTTCAAAATAAGTCTAGAGATACTTTGTATTTCATTATTAAAATACGTTAGTCGCGCTCTGAAAGTCGAAAAGAAACAGTCTCAAATAACAAGACGAGCAATCCCGGAATTCCGCTCAACAGGTTAAAATAACGTAGTCGAACGACATGCTAAACGCTCCGACACTCTACATACCCGTATAAATCTTGACAAGGACCTCCACTCTAATTCAACATCGTCTGCCCATTCTCTACGTTCGCGGCATTCCGATATTTTAAAGAATTCCAAGCACCGAAAGCTCTCGAAAGTTCGAAAGTCTCCTTACGTGTTTGCATACGTATATATACATATTTCCCTCTTTTTCCCCCGTCTCACTTTTTCCAACTTGTTCGCTTCTTATCCGCCGGATCCGAAGTTTTCGACGTTTCTCATAGCCGTGTCGAATATCTGGAACATACCCGCCGATATGATTTCACGTTATTGAAAATAGTTTTGGAATTTCTTTTTTTTTTTTTTTTTGGCTAATCTTTCAGATTTATCCCTTGAAATGCACGACTCGTGTTTCGTGTCAATCGTTCTGTTGGATTCCGTGTAATGGAGTCAATTTATGTTTACAATTTAGAAGAGTTTATTCCCTTACAGTCGTGGTCGTGTATGAAATAGAATGATATACAATGTTTAACGCTCTTGAATATGATGTAGAACAATTTAGAATGTTTGATGCTTTTAATGATAAAGAATGTTTATAATTATTTAAAATGTTTGGTGCTTTTAATGATATAGAGTGTCTCTATAATGATTTAGAATGTTTTATGCTCTTAATGATATAGAATGTCTTTATAATGATTTAGAATGTTTGATGCTCTTAATGATACAGAATGTCTCTATAATGATTTAAAATGTAATTTCATGCTCTTAATGATACAGAATGTCTCTATAATGATTTAGAATGTGATTTCATGCTCTTAATGATACAGAATGTCTC
>NW_025110115.1:474724-496437 GCF_011392965.1 Frieseomelitta varia | reverse complement strand
TCGGTGGCTCGCTGCCTTCAACGTTAATGAAGTGCAGCTAGTTCAAAGTAAAGTTTGATTTGTGATATTGATTAAAGAGTGTGAATTGAATCCCTGGAATGCACTGGGTTTGGGGGACGCGAACCGGCAGACACGCGGGAGGTTTTCTTGATGACTTGAAACTGTGAATAAGACTGTTTTAGTTTGTTTCGGAGTCGGCTTTTATATATCCGAGCCCTCTTTGTTTCCTTTCCGATCCTGTGATCGGAAAGATGGGTTTTTCCAAACATTTTCAGAGTCAGTTCCAAGAAGTAAATTTGACAATTGCTTCTTGGAACTAACGGTTCTATCTTCCGTGTCCTGCCGGTTTACTAGTGTCCTGTTTATGGTGGGGACCGATGCGATGAAGAAACTCATCGAGCCTTGGAATTAAGAGTCAAATATGACTACAATACGGAAATGTCAGTTTGAAATATGAAATACGGTCGCGGGAGGTCCCTGCCGTAGAAAAAGTTACAAGACAGGAGTTTATTGTCCCTGGCTCGATGAATTTATTTTGTCGCATCACATTTTGACCCTCATTGTGTTCGGTAAGAACAAAGACGAAAATGCAATTTGAAGATGATGTGAAATATAAATAAATTTGAATGGTCGTAATATCAGAGTAGTTTAGTAGCAATAGCAGTAATAGTTTCAGTTTCGTAAGTGGCTTGAAATAAAATTTACAATTTCTTTTTTCCTTATTCTTGTTTTTTTTTTATCTCCCCGCATTATTCAACATCGATCTGTCAATATGTCGACATTATAATATCTTGTCTAAGACCTTTTTTTACTCGATTAAATCAAATTCCAATCCTTGAACTAACGAAGCATTCGTTCCAGATTAATCGATCGATAGTTTTAGATGGTATTAGAAATCTCAGAATTTTTCCATTCTATTCTTTTAGATTTGGATTTTTTTTTTTTTTTGTAATTTTACGAGTAACGTAGAAAAAATTTCTATCTACAAAAGCATGATAATATAAGAATATTCATTTGAAGTTTCAAAGATTCCATGAATATTCTTTGCAATAGTTAACACTCTTTAACATAATTTGTTTAGAAATATAATCACATAAACACAAATCAATTGTGTTATCATAATTATCACGTTACTTAGTCATTCAAAAGTAACCTTCTAACACAGTTTTGTTAAATCCTGACAAAAGTTACTCGCAAAAGTAATCGGTCGTCATAATGTCAAAATAATGTCACATTAGTGCACTGTTGCCACATTTACTTAAATTATGAAATAGCCACAAAATACTATTACTACACACACTATTACCATTATCATACTAGTGCATTACTTATACAAGATGTTTTACTTAAGTTTCAGCACTTCGAGTATCCTTGTCTTTGGAAATATGAAAAAGTTTTATTGACAGAGGGTGACATGACAGTAACGTTCAGTTTAGCTGGAGGAATTCCGGAGATTTCAAATTCACCTCCACTTTTTTTAAATCGATACAGCTCTCGACATTGTCTATAAAAAGAATACTAACCCATCGTGTATCGACAAAACTTTAGTTTAGGAGATATCTCAACCTAAATTACGTAGCAGCATAGTACACTGTTATATAATAATAATACTATTATTACAGTTACTACCATTATTAATACTACCATTATTAATAATATTATTATTACTATTGATTATTATTACTACAGGGTGGCTACTGAAAAACTGAAGAATTTGCAACATCTTGTTCATTTTCAAAATGGTGTTTTTCACGCCTAATACTGAAAAAACAATCCGTCAACTATATCTCCAAATAAAATAATAAGAGAATTAAAAAAACATGTGTTTGTAAAAGTTATTTTTGTTTTGTATCATTCAGTGTTTCAGCGACCACTCTGCGTTACTACTATTATCATTACAGTAGTATACCATCATCACCATAACACAAATGACACAATTGAATTGAACCATCATTTTTCCAAATTACAAAACCACAATGACCGCAAGAACAAAACATTAATCACCACGATCGCCTTCCTTCTTTCTCTCTCCCCCTTTTCTCTCTCCAGTCGCATTTGTCTCCTCCGTTACTCGCCAGACAATCCAACACGAGTCCCTCCTGCACGAAAATATCCGCGCGACACGGCGAACAAAACATTTTCTAAGAGCGAGCGCATGATGCAAGGTGACGGAAGTGCTGGACGATGGCGTGTCTGGACCAACTGGCCGAGTGGGCGACAGCGACGGGGAAATATGACACGAGCGTCAGCCCTCGTGGGCGAGCGAGTCGGACGAGGACAGTGAACCGGAACAGAGGACGTGTCAGATCGCGACGGTGTCTTAGTCGTTGATGGCGGGACCAGGGAACGCCGCAGCTCTTCTCGTTCCACGAACGGCGCCGAAATCTCGGCTCACTGCTGGCGTCTTCGCGAAAACGTAATGCATACACAGAGCAAGGGAAGACACATAGAGTGAGATGGAGGGTGGTCTGCGTGTTTGGAAAGTTTGCAGAAAGCGAACAGTTGGAAGTTGGAGAAGAGAAACGGAAACGAGTGGGGCGAATCCCGCTGGAAAATTTCGGCGGAAGATCCGGCGCGCGAGATCGAACCTTTGTGCCCGAGGATGTTGATCCTTTTTCTCGTTCTTGCGTAGCTCGGATTTGCGTCCACGAGTCGGCGAAGTAGAATGTGAAGGAGGATGCGGTTTCTGCGGAATCGGCCTTAGATCGTTGAGAGTTCCTTTCGCGTCGAGCGCTGGCGGTACACGTTCTCGTTTCGGTTGTTGATGAAAGGTTGCTATTTAACGTTAGTCTCTCGAGAGACGACGATACGTTCGTTTTGTTTTCCGTGTATTTGCCAATAGATGTTTTCGAATCATTAATCGCAATCGATCGCAACTCAACGACTGCGAAGAACGATGTAAAAAGAGAATGGGGCGAGTTCCGAGAGAAGAAACGGAATCGTAAATTTGAGGACTTGTAAATTAATGAAAAAAGTTCTTGCAGGTTAAATTGCAAAGTTAATCTTCAACTTTATTGTACACCTTTCACTTGCACGAGAATTTAGTTCTCGTTTCTTTTTGCTGAAAATTAATTAATCGTTAAAACGAATTTCATCGGTGAAATTTTATATATTGAAAAATAACCGGTGATAAAGACAGAATTTTTAATAAAAAAACAAAACAAAATTTTAGTTGCAAAGCAAAGAGCAAATGTTAAAATTTATAATAACGAAAACTTCGGTCTCAAATTTATGATGAATAATACGTTACGTATAAGCGATTGATAGAGTATGTGATAAGCGACACGTTTCGTTTTACGCATGTCGTGTTAATTTATAAAAAATGTAATTGTAGGAATAATAGTTTATAGAGTCTATAGCGTTAGAGGCGTTTGTATTTAAAATAGCTTTTAAAAACGCATCGTAATTGTTTCTTACAATGTACTATCAAATGCAAGACATTGTTACAAACAGACATTGCTGTTAACGATTGCACAAATGAGTATTGTTCATTTATATATTTTGCTTGATCGAATGAAGACACGGAATGGAAAATACTTAACATTCGAACATTATATTATCGGAAAAGAATGTGTTCTAACAACATACTCTTCTGGCGACATAATGTTTGGACATTAACGTATACGTTTGACTAATTATGAGTTGTATTTGAGAACGTACACAATAAAGTAAGTGGAAAAAGAAATGTGATGAAATAAATAAATTATACATATGTTGCTTAGATTTAATGAAGATATATTTATTCGTTACAAATGGTTTTGTATGGAACTACATGTTGTATATCACATTATTAATTCGTACAGCATATGATCCCACGATGTACAAATCAGTAGTAAAATTTCCATACAAGCGATTAAGGCTAATTGTAAGTTTAATACTATGTAACGTACGTATTAAATTATTGTACACATATGGCAGTTGATAATAAAAACTCGTGAAAACGTAATTGCTACATAGTTGTCTCACGCAACACCTTTATTATAATAACTTTTCTTTCATTTACAAGGAAGAAAATTGATTTTATTTATTATCATTACTATCATTACCTTGTTTTAGATATGTGGGATGGGCAAATTCTGGGAAAGGGCCCAGAACTTTCTCCAATGCCCAACAATTGCAACTAGATGCCCCAAGTGGCGTACTGTAGAGAAAGTTAGGCCTGGAACTTGGGAATGTTTATGGCTATCCTTCCAGGCCTAGCATTTAAGATATTAACCCTTCGACTACTGAACCTCAGCGTCTCGTGCTGGAGTCATTTCTGACTTACACGCATATCCCACTAATTACATATTTAGGGTGTATGTTTGTATGAATGACGAATTTTGTGCAAATGAGGAAGAAAGCAGTGAGTGTCGATGACTCAGAAAGAACAGAGTGAGTTGAGAGTTGCGAGTCTAGCGAGTTTAGCAATTAAGAAAATAGTGTGAAACGTTACTTTATAATCATTATTAAGCGAATTTTCTTTATTTAAATTTAAGTAAACAACCATCATTTATCAAAATTCCTACAAATTGGTATCTCAAGCCGAGATTCCTACAGATATAACATAGTTACAGCCGCTTAATTCAATAGACGTATATTCGTAATTACATAGAAGAATAAATTAATTTAATTTTTTCTTTTAATCGTGCAATGTAAATAAACGCATTCTTAAACTTCCTGAGGTATTCATTATGATCGCGATTATCCCTTATCGACATTATTTCATCAGAATCAATATACAGTTTTTTGTTACAAAATATATATTAAAAAGCAATTGATAATAATATTAAACTATTAAACTATAAGTTTTACGTTTAACAAAACCGATAATCTACATTTGTACTGTCTCTAGAAAAATAATGTATAAAATCAAAATAACAAAATTAATTTAAAAAATGAACATCAAGTTCGTATAGTTCGTACAGAAGATATTTACATATTAAAAGAATGTGAACAAGTTTATATTAATATTAAGTCGTGTTAATTGAAAAGTATTTTAATCATCGCATTTTCTATTAAAAACTCCATATAGTAACAAGCATCTGAATTTCAAATAAAATCAATTACGTAAAAAGAGACTGTTGAATGTTTTTATATCGACGTGTATAGAGTAACTTTAGTTACTCAAAGTTATTCAAAATTCATGTTACTTACGAAATGAAAAAAGAAAAACCGATCAGAAGCAATTCTATCATTTTCTTCTCTTACGTAAATTAGATATGTATGTAACATGTATATAACATTTCTTTTATATATAACATATATTAGAAATAATAAAAATAATAAAACATGATTAAAGACCACCTTTTTTATCGTGCTGTTGAGGATCACAACCTTTCCAGTTCATTAATTCATCTAACAATCGTACTAATAAAGGATTTCCACCCAAGCGTTGTACTTCATTTCTTGCTTTTTTGTCCAATTCTTCCAGTACAGTCCTTGTGTAAGCAAAGGATCCAAACTTTTCTAACAAGTTAACACAATATCGTTTCACCTCAATGTCCTTAGTACGTTGTCTAAGAATATCTTCATTAAGAGCTAAGGTACAATAGTGATAATAATAATTCATTAAAAGTAACTAAGGAACAATAATAATAATAATAATAATAATAACAATAATAATGATGATGATGATGATAATGATAATAATAATAATTCAAATATATTTTTAAGATAGTGTTTAAATCAATTAATTGGTGTATTAAACTAATGCTAAATATTAATTAGTATATTACATCAAGGATACTCAGTATTTGTCTATCTTCCGGATGAGTCCGTATAGCATGTATAATGGGAAAACTAAATTTTCCTTCAGAAAGATCCTCACAGTAGCTTTTATTTTCGGCATACTAGAAATATTGTTAGAATACATTACGACATTGATTTGTTTGTTAATCTTGAGAGCTTACCTCTTGTAGATGTAGATTACAATAATCGTCACGAATTTGAAAGTAAAGTCCTAAGATACCAGCCAAAGGTATAAAATTCTCCTTACAATCGGAAAACAGTTGCATTAGTTTTACAGCCAGATCAAAGAGTCCACCAGTTTCTATAAGAAAGAAACGGAAAAGATACGCATTGATGAAATAAATAGGAAACTGATTAACATCAATCGGTTGAAAACTTACTTCGAATGGTCATCTGTTTATAAGCTGTCTCTGACGGACAAATGTAATTGTCTCTCCAATAAATTTCCATACCTTGACCTCTGTGAAGTTCCAGCAATTGTTCCACATACACTTGGATACACTGGGCACGAATTTTAACTGGATAGAGATTAAAATTTGGGGAAAAAATTTAAAAAAAAAAAGGAGAACTGTTATACAACTTGTTCACCTCTGGATGATTCAAAGCGAGCAGTTTCTCCAAAGCAATGAACATACTATAATTTGCAGCGTTTATCGTGCTTGCCACACCATAAATATTATGAGCTACTGGGATGCCCCTCCTTAAAACTGAATTATCTTGAATGTCGTCGATTCTGCAAACATTAATCAATCAACATTTTGTGAGTATCGCATACAGGGAGGAAAATATTGGAAAATATTGTTCGCTTTTCTTGCGCACACTTTTTAAAATAAACGTTAAGTATGAGACTTACAAGAGACTGGAGGTGTGAAGTAGCTGTATTATATTACCGACAGCGTGTAGTTTATCCTCTGGCACTTTTAACCAGTAATTGAAGGCGTGTGTCAGCTTGGTCCTGATCTGTTTTCCAGGTACTTGCAGAATGTAACTAAATGGTTCCAATAACATCTGCAAAATGTTACATTCGCTTTAAACTGTTAAAGCATACGGACTGAGCGGCAT
The DNA here is from genome assembly GCF_011392965.1 of Frieseomelitta varia. NCBI lineage: Eukaryota > Metazoa > Arthropoda > Insecta > Hymenoptera > Apidae > Frieseomelitta > Frieseomelitta varia. The sequence goes on along the minus strand of NW_025110115.1, from coordinate 489,645 downwards.
GACACACGTCGCGCGGTTCGTTCGTGTCATTTTGACACATTTTTTTTAACCTCACCGCTCGTTATTCGCAGCGAAACGTAAACTAACCTCATCTTCCTCCTTGTCACCGGTCTTCGAATACGGTATATTCTTGTTTTTCGCCATATTACGAAGAGGTTTGTTCTTCTCCATATTACCGAGAGTTAGATCGTGATTTATCTGACCAAAAATAGGCAAATGGAGATAACGCGATACAGAGATCAATTATACAGACAGAACGCAACACTCAGGCATAGATTAGAGCCGACACTACTTGCGCGTTGCGTCGCGTCGTCTGCTACTCACGTTGTACGCTCGTACAGATTTTATATAGCAAATTGCGTATGTGTGTGCGTGTGTGTGTGCGCGTGTGTATGTGTGTATGCGAGTTTATAAAAAAATTACAACAGACGGCTGAGCGATGTTCATTAAATGAAAAAAAACTTATATAAAAAACGATGTGTCTTTTGCTGATAAATTAACATATCTCTTCTTTTTTTTTTTTTCTTATAAATTTGTTTTTCATTGTATTGGTAGCAACACTCAACGTATGATTTCTTTAAATTTACGAATATTAAAAAGAAAAGTGTCAGATTTAAAATAAATCGAATATTTTAAATTGAAAATCATATTTCTTGATGTGTTTGTTGCCGCGTCATCAAACTAATAGTCATTGTCATGAGAAAGGAATTTGTTCTTCAATCACTCTGAACTGATAATAAGTCGCTCTATGTTATGTATACACGTATGAAGTTTTTGATCTGACTTGCACTTGAAATTTTTGGATTTATTTTCTTTATAAAAAATTGTTACAATCGTGTTGTAAAAATTTATTGAGAGAAAGGACTAAACTGTAGTAAAGTGTGGTTTATTCTTACAAAAAAAAAAAAATAATAATAATAATAATAATTACACAATAACTTATCGAAAATCTTACTTAATACATATTTACAATTCGCATCGGTACATGTAAAAAATTTTCGCTATTTGAGTAATTGTTCCTTAATTCATACGTATCGTTCTCTTCAAACTTCGAAAAACTATTGAATTTCATGCTGTTTCTTTTTGAGTAGTCTGTTTGCGAGAGGGAATTAAACGCGAATATAATTTGCTTTGAACTCTGACTAGTTCATGACTTGCAATTCGTTCAACATGTAAAACGTGTCTAGAACGTTCGTTTATTAACATTATATACAGCTCGGCATAGTTTAGACAAATCCTCGATGAATAGAATTTCAAAGCAAGCTGGTAGCGAACAACTAATTAAACTCATAAGTCAAACATCAATAATAGCAAAAAAGGAGGAATAAATCATTCTGTATATTTACAAACTGAAACGCTTATGAAATTGCATGAACATACACAAATCAGTCGTGTCGGAACGAAAAGGCAGAAAGAGAAGTCAAATTACTTTGATGAGTGACATTTCCAAATACATGTCACATTAAAGCTGCGCAACGCTTTCAACTGCCATCCGAGGGAATTACTGACAATTACAGAACCACGATACTCGCTGCAGTTTAAGTACTATCATTTACAACTTCTCGCCGCTGAGATTGAGCACATTGTAATACGAATGGTCTGGGAACCTATCTAATTCGATGTAATCGGTTTCGTCGAGTAAAAGGCCCTCCGCCAGGCTGACCAGTTCTCCAAACGATGGCCTACACGCTGGATCTTTGTCCCAGCAATAATACATAATGTTATAAAGCTCTCTCTTGCAGTGCTCTGGCCTGTCCAGCCTGTAGCCCTCTTTGATCCTCCTCATTACCTGCAAGAAAAGAATGATATATCTACCCGATTTTAATTAAATGCCCGTCCCAATGGAATTAGCTACCCAGGAACATTTTATTGAATTATTTAAGTACAAAAGAATCTCCATTATCAGAACACCGATTATTGGAGCATCGGTTAATGGAGAATTTAGGGATGGTCCCTTGCAAAAAAAAAAAAAAGATTGGAATCTAATTAATTAAAAGTTAAATAGCCGCCGCATTTTTTTAAAAGCGGGTTCGTTCATTTTTACAATTCCTCCGAACGTGTAATTTAGGCTAATTTCACTTTTTGACGTTTAATGTATTTAATTATTTCATACATATAATTCAGTTCTCCGATTAGATTTAATTTCATTACAGTTTATTGCCGATATATTCCGAAAAAGAAGTAAAACGACGTTCATACGACTGTTTTTATTGAAAAGGAATATCAACCTCTTCGAGTTCATTTCAATTTTATATTTATTTTATTCGAATTAATTAATTTGAAAACGTTCCGCATCCGATTCTTAAAGCATCCTAACGCGAGTTCGGTCATTTTTACAATTCCTCCGAACGTGTAATTTAGGCTAATTTCACTTTTTGACGTTTAATATATTTAATTATTTCATACATATAATTCAATTCTCCGATTACATTTAATTTCATTACAGTTTATTGCCGATATATTTCGAAAAAGAAGTCGTAAAATTAATTAATTTGAAAACGTTCCGCATCCGATTCTTAAAGAATTCTAACGCGAGTTCGTTCATTTTTACAATTCCTCCGAACGTGTAATTTAGGCTAATTTCACTTTTTGACGTTTAATATATTTAATTATTTCATACATATAATTCAATTCTCCGATTACATTTAATTTCATTACAGTTTATTGCCGATATATTTCGAAAAAGAAGTCGTAAAACGACGTTCATACGACTGTTTTTATAGAAAAGGAATATCAGCCTCTTCGAGTTCATTTCAATTTTATATTTATTTTATTCGAATTAATTAATTTGAAAACGTTCCGCATCCGTTTGTTAGAGGGATTCTTCTATATTAATAAACCCTGGAAGAAAGTACCTCTGCGGCTGCTAAGCCAGGATAAGGTGTGGAGCCCAGGGTCACGATCTCCCATATTAATACCCCGAAACTCCATATATCCGATTTCACGGAGAAGATGTTATCGTAGAGGCTCTCCGGAGCCATCCATCTGATGGGTAGCCGACCCTCGGACTTCCTTTCGTATATTTGATTAGCGGCCACGTCTCTGGCGAATCCGAAGTCGGCGACTTTGCAAGCGCGATTCTCGTCGATCAATATGTTCCTCGCAGCTAGATCTCTATGTATAATTCCTTTCGATGCCAAGTACTCCATACCTTTGGCTATCTGCAATGCGTAAATGACATTTCAGTGTAATGCTCGTTAACAATTGCGTATTAATAGCACGCACAGTCGAATTATTTGAGAATAATCTAAAAGAGATCATCTTTGGAACTGTTGGAAGATGTTTACTTCAAATGAAAATTCTATTCTCTATTTATTTTCTACTTTTAAATATATACATGTTCATTGTTAGTTCAAACATCATTAAATTGTAATCGAGAAATCACGGATATTTGAACTCCTGTAACTTTGTAATAAAACGTCGCACAACAACTCTGTCTGGGCTCGTTTCTAAAAAGACTGAAGCTTTTACTTTCAGAGTCGATTGGATATTTTGTCGTCTGCAACATTTCCAAATCATGTAATCGAGACATTTGTCTTTTCTTTTTGAAATTCTTCATAATTCTTCTAAATTCAAATTCCTCTACAGGCGTTGACATGTTTGTTTACTGAATCCAAATGTTTGTTTACTGAATCCAAACGTTTAAAATTTTGACCTTCTCAATTAGAATTGAGGACAATTTTTTTTCTCCTCGCACAGAAGGAAATAAAATTTCATTTGATATAGATACCATAAAACTGGTAAAGAGTACTATTGAAATTTCTCATTATGTAAAAACGAATGATTAAAACACACCAGTTTGACTTTGTGCTTAACAAGATACCTGATAAACGAATCCAGTTAGATCCCTGGACGTTAGTCCGGGCGCGCCATGATTTCTTTCCTCTCTGGATGCTCTTAGAAAGCTTTGCAATTTCCCGCCGCTCACGTATTCCAAAATCACGAACATAGGCTCGCGTTCTGTACAGCAACCCAACAGCCTGACCACGTTCGGGTGGGGATCCAAATTTTTCATCACTCGTAACTCCTGCGCCAGGTCCAGCCGTTCTCTCTCCGTCGCGTTCTCCTTCAACGTCTTCACCGCCACGATCGTTGCGCCTGATTTCCCGTCGATGTCCAAGGCCTCGCACTTCCACACTTGACCGAAGCAACCCTCGCCGAGGATGTTGAAAACCTATCTCGAACAAGATAATTTAGCGATGATAATCTCAACAATTCGTCGTTTCCTAACGTTCGAAGCTCAATGAAATGGTACAACGTGGTTTTAAGATTTCAATCCTCAGAATTGCAGCGGACTTAATCATCATTCTTTCTTTTCCTTAATGTTTTTAACGTTTTCGGAGACGTTTGAATTTGGACAATTTTTAAGAACAAAAGTATCTCTAAGTATAAATTATTAAAGTAGAGGCTTTATATAATTTTTTCTTTATATTTTTTCTCTTTTATTTTTTTTTTTTTTTTTGTCATTAAGTTAGTTGAACTGTGCTCTTTATTGTATGCAAAAATGTTGGTTTCAACGCTAACTGTTAACAGAGTTCTAATTAGAACTACTCGATGATGATAAAATAGATCTTTTTCTGAAAATTTTAAAGGAACAGAAATGCAGATGGTATAAAAATATATAGAGATGTAAAACGAAATATTTATATCCGAGGCATTTTATGAAGAAATTGATTCATTTTACTGGGGGAATGTTGAAACGAAACGCATGGGAAAATGTAAATGCGTAATCGATTAATTACTATATCCGTTTATATCCGTCAATTATTTTTAAATTGCTGTAATTACCGACCTTTAATCGATGCCGTGGAAATTCCCATTTATCTTCTTGTTTATTCTGCGCACCTTGATTTTCTTTTTCCCAGGGCTCGTATCGATTGTTGTGCGCTTTCGGACCTCGCCATCTTTTCAGAACAAGAGATGGATCATCCGATATATTCGAAACGCTGACCGAAGCTTGCTCTTTCTGTGTAAAAAAAAGAAACAAGAGTCATTTTTTGAAATAAAACAGAATTTCATCGAGAAAAATATAAAGTAAACTATGTTAAAACTTTATATTATGAGTTTATAATAAATATATTATATTATAAGCATTACAAATTCTTGAATTCTGTTAAGATTTTGTTGTAACTGTTACACATCATACTACTTCATTGCACGTCTAAATAGATAATAAAATTAGAATCAGGAGGATTCTACATCTCGAAACACAAACGAGAATCAAACATAGAGAAACTTCAATCATTGTTAGAGCCTTTAAAATTTAAATGCATCTAATCAAGAACTATTGCTAATACTTGACAATTCTCTTAAAAATCTTCTTAAAAATAAAACCATTAATATATTAAATTTTATCTTAATTTGAGTCGCAGGTTCTCTCAAAATTCACAAATCTTTAAATTCAGCTTTCTTAAAAATGAAATTTCTTCTGTTCTTAATTTTTACAGTAATTAACTATAATTACGTATAATTAAATCTATAACTTCTACTATAATTGTTCTTAATTGAAGTTTCTAATTCATAGTTCTATTATTATTAATATTCATCCAATATTGGGCCACAATTTCTCTGACTTCGCTCGTATCGTTAAAATTTATACTTATAATATATACAGAATGGTTCTCGCAATTGTAACGGATCATACCTGAAGAATTTCTAAGAGATACAAAAGAACTGTAGGAGAGACGCCTTCACTTTTTGGAAGGGAATCTTCTTATATATTAATCAATGAACCTTGACATTCTCTACAAGGTATCAACTTATACCGTTGAAAAATAATTAGCTTTAGGAGATGTTTTAACTTCAATTTTATAAAAATCTGTCGCACGAAAGAGAAAATAAGAGCGACGTTCTATTCATACTGTTCGTACTTCTCGCGCATAGATTTTATAGAAAATAAACTAATAATTTTCCAGCATACATAGATTAATTTCTTTTTTCTTCCTTTCACAAAAAATCGGTCAATGCACGAAAAAGTAGGTGCATCGTTGCCTTTATTTCTCACACCTTCGAGCAACTTTCCTCTGTATCTCTCGTTCTTCAGTGTGACTCGTCGCGACACTTCGTCTATAAAACGTATACGTCTTGGTACCGTGTCTTCCTTGGACTTGCGGTTCCTGCAGAATTTATTTCTGAGGGACCAGGCGCCCATGCCAAGGCCCACGAGCAGCACGCAGACCGCGGTGACAGGTACCAAGGTGATCGCTATATCTTGGGAAGGCGGTGCCTCGGCAGGTGCAATTTTCGAGCTGAGTGCTGGCCCCTCGACCTCGTTCTCCTCCGTGGACTGTTGCGGAACACCGGTGGTCGCCGGACTGGCGTCAGCCTCCGCCTGTTTCGCCTCCTCGGGCTGCAGCCTCGTCGTTTTCGGTATGCTCGGCGGCACGGCTACCGGCGACGGTGGTATCCCCAATTTTCGAAACAGTCCCTGTCCAGGAACGACGCCGGGCAACAACGGTGGTCTCCTTCTGCCAGCGGAGCTCACCGGGTTCCTGTTCGAGCAAAAATTATATGTATATATGTATACGAGAGTTGCGAGCCACGTCGGTCATCGAGAAACGGTTGTTTGTTCTCGCGTGGATTCGAGGGTATCGTCAACGAACTGGAGCATGAATAATGGAACCGGCCACCGAAGAGTCCCCCGAAAGGTCATGCACCGTTCCTCGTGATTTATCGACGAAACTTTCTAGCAGGTTACACGAGACCCGCGACAAATTCGTGGCTTCTCCGCTCGGTTGACTATCGACTCACAGAAAATCGCGCTTTTCGTTCAGCAGCAGGACTCGTAATTGGACCTTTCGTGAATTTTTAGAATCTAAGGGAAAGTCGTGCTTTCGGGCAATTTTTATAAATATTTCTTTCTATGTGAAATCAGTGGATGATATTCGAGTCTTACGTTGATTTGTCGTGAGCGGTGGAACGAAGAACTTGCAAGTTGTTTACTTTGAAAATTTAACAAGACGGATCCGATAAATAATGGATATTTACAAAAATTTATGGCGATAACAGCGAAATTAATAGAACAAGCAGAACGCGGTATCGTTTGCACTTGAGAATCGAAAGATTCAATAAGGAAACGATGTTATCAGATTTTTGTGTAATTAATAGAGATTGTTGCAATTCTTTTCCACGCAAAAAGAGAAAATCTACATTCAATTTTCCTTTTCCTTAAAATCAGACAGGACAATTCCTGTGTAAATTACACGAATTTAAAAATTTCTTTTTATTTCATCTCCTCTAAACGTTAAACTAATACTAACACCTGAAGGTACAAAGAACTATGTCGAGTGCAATTTAATGTTCGTAACCAAGTAAGACATAAAATAAATGAAATATAATATAATAAAATATAAAATAAAATGAAACAAAATGAAACAGAATGAAACAGAATGAAACAGAATGAAACAGAATGAAACAGAATGAAACAGAATGAAACAGAATGAAACAGAATGAAACAGAATGAAACAATGAAACAGAATAAAGCAGAATGAAACAAAATGAAACAAAATGAAACAAAATGAAACAAAATGAAACAGAATGAAACAGAATGAAACGGAATGAAACAGAATGAAACAGAATGAAACAGAATGAAACAGAATGAAACAGAATGAAACAATGAAACAATGAAACAGAATAAAACAGAATGAAACAAAATGAAACAAAATGAAACAAAATGAAACAGAATGAAACAGAATGAAACAGAATGAAACAGAATAAAACAGAATGAAACAGAATGAAACAATGAAACAAAATGAAACAGAATGAAACAGAATGAAACAGAATGAAACAAAATGAAACAAAATGAAACAAAATGAAACAAAATAAAATAAAATAAAATAAAATAAAATAAAATAAAATAAAATATTATATAAAATTAATAAATAATAAAAATATTAAACTAATAAATTATTTAATGTAATAAAATATTGTATATTTGTAATATAATAAAAGATATAAAATAAAAAGAAATTTAAATCCGTGTGAAGGAAGAATCAAGAAGTCAGGAAACTGCTGGCTCTTATATACACCTCTGCTCGAGAGAAGTAATTTTCTGAGCGGCACGGGAGATCGGAATCGGTTTTTCATCGATCGATACGCGCGACCAATTTTGTCCTCGACGAGCAACCTTACCTGGTCCAGTCGGGTTCCTTCGGATCCGAGGTGTTCTGAATAGCAACGTAGACCTCGGTCTTTGTCGTGAGCTGACCGTCAGACACGGTCACGTAAAGGAACAGGTCCTGCCCTCCCTGGGAACAAGAAGCAAGAAATGTCGTTTAAATCCCTGAACGTCGAACCGTACGCAGCTTGTGTTACGTTCACGATCGGTCCAGTCCCGATCCAGAGGAAAAAAGATGACCGTATACGCGCGTGCTTCGCCCTCGTCTAACGACCAGAACTCGACTACCTAGACTTTAGACGTATCGCAACAACAATTCACGTTCTGCTGCAGCAAAATACGAAGAGCCGTTCATCGATTCAATCTAAATCTACTGAAAATCTATGAAAATCTATTTGGTCTTGCACAGATGATTTTTTAATTAATAATGAAATAATTGGTTCGCTTGGAGACTCGAAGCGGATAACATATTGCAAAATGTAGCGAACTGAGTAAATAAGCATATCTTGAAGAATATATTCTTGTTAAATGTTTAGACTTTTGGTAATTTGAGTTATAATGTTTAATACTTCATTCAATTCCAAAAGATGTTCTACTGAATATGGAATCGAATGGAACAGAATGATAGAAGTTGCAAGAATAATAGAATAATAAAAGGTAAGAATAGTAGAAGATGAATAGAATAATAGAAGGTAGAAGAACGATAGAATAACCAAATTCATTTCAGATCGCGAGCTAATTAAAATTACGTTTTTATGAATAAATGAAATTTAAAGTACATTTGAGTGATTAAAGTACTCAAAATTAAACTTTGATATCTTTTTAGATTTTATAAAAGTGAATTGTACGCGTGAAAGTAATATACGTAATAACGTAAATTACGAAAATTTAGATGAGAGGAACTTGAGAAAGAAAATAAATAAATAAATATTCAAATAAAAGACCTGAACTGAATTAAATTTAATATTTAGATTCGTCAAGTTCTTCTCACTCTTCCGTTTTATCCCTCAAATTGTATCGTGAATCTCTCGTCTCTACCTAGCACAAACCGTAGAAGTATTATTAACCAACCTCAATGAATTCTCGATGAGAACACGGCGAATAATCATGCGAAACTTCGTCCAATAATTAAACAGAATTTACCTCCGAATAAAACTGTGTAATTTCCTGTTTAATCCTTTGAATGTTCAGTTTGGTACAGGTAATCTTATAATCGATAATAAATTAATTGGTTTATTTATTAGAAGTTCAAATAGGATAGCAGATAAGCGGATCTTGATACGGTTTTCAATTTTTTTGAAAATATACTCTACGTTACGCGAAAAAAATACCAATGGCATTTAAATGACTTTGAACTGTGACCAAAAAAAGGAAGAAAAATAAAGATTAAATTTAAAATACACATCTGAGTGAAGAGAATGCGATATTGCATTTATTATCATAAATTTGTATAAATATTATATAAATATATAATAAAATTTATAATTTATATAAATATTATATAAAAATATATAATATACAAATATAAAATATAAATATATAATAAAATTTATAGTTTATGTAAATATTATATAAAAATATATAATATACAAATATAAATATATAAATATATAATAAAATTTATAATTTATGTAAATATTATATAAAAATATATAATACATAAATATAAAATATAAATATATAAATATATAATAAAATTTATAATTTATATAAATATTATATAAAAATATATAATACATAAATATAAAATATAAATATATAAATATATAATAAAATTTATAATTTATATAAATATTATATAAAAATATATAATATATAAATGTAAAATATAAATATAATAAAATTTATAATTTATATAAATATTCGTTGAAAAATATTTCTCGCGGTCTCGCAATTAAAGAGATTAAAAATAAAAAATATTTGGAGGTCGCGCTTCAATGACGCAGCCCGTATATTTATACGTGTCCTTGAACATTTCACAAATGCAGAAAAATACACAGCCCACGTAGAATATACTCTTGAACGAATATATCGAATATATCTACACGTTCAAGAATTTTGTTAAACGTTTCAATTCCATTCACTGAAACGAAGGTTTCTTCAATCTTGCGAGGAAAGAGATTTCAGGGGAGACGGCGCTGCAAATGAACTTGCAAGGCAAATTAAAAGCCACCGACTCACCTTGTCTTTGAGCGTTTCGTTGACGTAGATAATGCCGGTTCTATTGTCGATGAAGAAAGGGAGCGGCGGTTGCGGGCTGTCGTTCCCGTTGTAGTTGTGCCCAAGAGGTTCCAGGCCATAGGTTAGCTGATCCTGTTCATTGTCCTTGGCACGGGCCCTAGTCACCATACTTCCTACCGGCTCTGTATCCAGAAGCACCAAATTTCGGTCTATCCACATTACCGGCGGTGTATTGTCACTGAACTGACTTCCTGCAAATGCAAATTAATCGCAAGGTGAGCGACTTGCTCGTTTGTAGCTGCCGATCAATATCGTGCCGTGCAATTGCACCGGAGGTGAAATTCGTTGACTAAAGCATTGATTACGGCGTCTGGCTTCAGAATGAGAAGTTCCCCACCCTCAAGTCGAGCCTCCAAGTAGAATTTCGTTTGCTTACAAAAGACAATTAATCGCAGCTAAAAACTAATCGTAAATTATTAACTGCAGTTATTTTTTTATAACTTTAAAATCTAAAATCAATCGCTGTAAATAAATCATTTGATATTTCGATCAGAATGACTTGATGTGAGGTATGAAATCCATCTGTATCCGAATTTGCATTAATTTAAAGCAAATAGATGTATGAAGTAAATTAATAATCGAGTATAAATATAAAATATATGTAAAGATATGTAAAATATATGATATATATTATATACATAAAATACATAAGAGTTATATAAAAGTAAAATTATTAAAATGTACAATACGTGCAATAAATATCACTTGATTTAATTTAACGCTAGAACTATCGACGATAAAATTTCTAGCAAAGAAGCACAAGCTTCTGTTCACAATTTCAATATTTCGCTAAAAGTACACTCAAGTCTTTCTCAAAAAAAAAATCGTTGTAAATTAATAATATGAAATTTCTATGGAAGTATGACTCTTTCATTTCTCCGGAAATATGGTTCTTTATTTTTACAACTTTTACAATTTTTATTTTTTGTTTTACAATAACATTTTTTTATTTTTACAATAATCAATCCCCAAATGAAATGATGAGAAATTGAAGTTTTTACGAAGTTTGCGAGAAACAACGGTTTAAGAGCAGAAAATAAATATATCAATGTGTGTATTCAATTGTTGGCGATTAATAAACTGGATTTCCAAACAACCCTTTGCGATCCAGATGACTTCGTATTTCCCTCGTATTTACTGTTTTCCCCTCGAAACGAACACGAACGATTAGTTCGTACAGAACGAAACGGCTTTCCGCTTGAGCTCTAATTAACTTCGGATTTAACTGAACGATAATGAGAGAGAGCCGCGGGTGGCTTGAGAGATCGGCCTTGATATGCATTCCTTCCTGGATTTCGAGTTCATATCGTCAAGTAGAGTGTAACCTTTCATACTGTTGTTGCCAGAGAGCCTGAAACTCTTCGCTCTTTTCTTTCCTTTTCCGCCTCACTTCTATTTTTTTTTTTACAACAGACGCAAACAATTTCAAACATTCAAATACTCTCTCGTTCGTATTTTGTTTTTTTTTTTTTTTTTTTTTTTTTTTTTAGAAGATTTAGCAGACGTTACGTTGCAATGAATGAATCTTTTTTCAAAAACAAACACGGACAGAAAGAAATTAGTTTACGAACGATTTCTCGCAGAAACGAATGTACCGTTCGCATGAAAATGAATTCACGTTGAATTTGCTTTCAGAAGCTGTTCACGTTTTGTCTCTCTTTTGGTCTCTCTTTTTTCGCCTTGTTTTTTTTAAACGTTCACAGAATTTTCAGTATATATAATATCAGTCGGGGCAAGTAGCTGTTACGTTTGTTTCAAAATCGGAAAAAATTAAATGGTATATTATACGAAAGAGTAAAATGTTGCTATATTACCAATTATTACAAAATACACTGAATTAAAAAATTTTGTTTGTGTATTGAATATTCCTAAGACTTCTAAGAACTTTTTTTATTTGCTCTTACCGTTAATACTGAATATTAAAAATAAAGTACTCCGAGATTTTTGAACTATTTTTTACTACTTACTTTTATTATTATTTAATATTATTTAAATATTATTCTACTATTATTATTTAATATTATTTAAATATTATCCTACTATTATTATTTAATATTATTATTTAAATATTATTATACTATTATTTAATATTATTATTATACTAATATTTAATATTATTTAAATATTATTACATTATTATTATTTAATTTATTACTATTATACTTAACTATTATTTGCTTTATATTTTTCAAATATTTGTTTCTATTTATTAAGAACACGTGGGAATAACTGGGAATATTCAAAAGCAAGATAAATCACGGTACTTCGTAGCTAGTGACGAAGAACGTTCTGTTTACGAAAGGCGAAGCGAGTATAAATTTTAACCAATTCTCAGCCAAAGTAAACGAGCCACGGTGCATTATTTCTCTGGCCGCGGTTGTTCTTTCGGCTCGCGGCCCGATCTGTCGATTGGGATCACGAAATCGCAGATAACAGCGGCAATATACCGATACACGGCGCAACGGGATCTTATGCTACCTACGAGGATTCAACTAGCACGACGAATGATCATACGTCGCGGCATCATAGTAACACACGAACGGCCCTCGAACTCTTACACGGAAGGTGCAATAAATCATGTAATTTATGTGCTCGGTATAATATAAAGTTGCGAGCAATCAGCTGAAAATTACTGTGAATCGTGATTGTCATTCGATCGAGAGCAACGCGACGTTCGATTGACACAAGTGGATTACGAATTTTTATGGGCAAAAATACACTAATGTGGAATATGGATTACACACTTCGAGAAAATGTACAGAGTAATGGGATCACCCTATAAATTACTGTTGTTTCGAAAGAAATTCTCATTAATGAAAATTTCTCCGTATTTTCAAATATTTTTTCAGACATTTTAGAATAATTATTTGCGAATAAAAAGAAAGGAAATGTTGACCGACGTCATAAAGAAACTTTCCACTATTCAAACGTAACTATGTAACTTTTTGAAATATTTCTACATTTATGAGATATTTAAATACACATGTGTCTAAACTAAAAAAATTCAGTTACACGTGTCTGAAATATAATACATAAAATATGCAAAAGTGTGCAAGATTTATCACGATATTTAAAAGGTAGAAATTTAAATTTACAATTCATTCTATTTGAAATTTACAATTCATTTTATTTTTATGGACTTCTTGTTTCTTCAACAAGAAGTCCATAAAAATTTGTGACTCTGCATAAACAAAATAGACGTTACTGTCTATGCGGGCATATCTATATTCGTGACTTTGAAGTTTGTGAAATATAAGAAATGAACAGCTGCAGAGCTTCTTCAGAGTACACACATATGTACACGTGTGTATATTCTACATGTACTACAAAGAGGGAAGAAATCCTGTGGAGCCAGATTAACGTCCAGAGATTCATACATCAGCTGGCGTACCGGTGTATGATATTTTATTATGTGCAAAATCTGTTTTTTTTTTCTTTTTTTTTTTTTTTAAGATAATAACTGACGATCAGTCTAAAAATATATACCTGTCACGTCAATCATTTCTGATTTATTCAAAAAGATACGTTATCGCCCGGACAGAATAATTCGTGTATTACGTCGGAAAATAGAGAGTCACGACGATTTGTTTACGATCGAACGAGCACTAAACTACATTTGATATCAGACATGACGATATTAATTATGTAGGTAGACAGACACGATACAAATAGAAAGTAGATTTCACTCTAAAACAAAAGTACTCGCTACATTTCGTCTGTGAATTTTCCTCGAATTTTCATTTTCGAACGTCATCTTTTAAAAAGCGCGATTTAAATTAATACAATAGCTTGCGCAATTTGCATTTAATAAATATTCGTGCGACAGGAGTTTAGTGAACATCGTCGTGCATGAAAATTTTAAAATTTCAATCAAAAAATGAAACGTTATTATCGACAATCGATACACTTGTTTGAAAATTGGTCGAACTACGAATTTGATTGCAGAAGCTGAATCAACACGTACGAAAAATAAAGAGATTACATCACGTATATTTCAACATTCGATTTAAATTCGGAGCAATCGACACACTGGAAAAACAATGACGTCACATGCACCTACACAACCAACTATACAAAACGATATACTTTTACAATTTTCAAATTGGTAAAATACGTTCCTTTAAAACATTCATTAAGACTCGAATCTTAATCTAGTGTAGATAGTGATTAATTGATGAAACGAAATGTATCATTATAGCTATTGCATATTTGTCTCTTTTTTCAATTTTCACGCGTTTCTAATAATTCATAGTTACTGCCATTTGCTTTAAAATATCGTTTCACCGTGTTCTACATCTCATTTTATACTCGCTCGATTAATTTGCTTTTGCTCAAAATGAAATTCTTCTCCCCTGATTATTTTTATTTGCTAAACAATTTATCATTTCTTAGTTAGCGTGCGGAACGTGTAATTACAATCGCGGCCGTATTCATTACGCATGTTTTATCTTGATGAAAAGATATTGCGTAACACATATGTATATGTGTGTGTGTGTGTGTGTGTGTGTGTGTGTGTGTGTGTGTGTGTGTGTGTGTGTGTGTGTGTGTGTGTGTGTGTGTGTGT
>NW_025110115.1:465665-474689 GCF_011392965.1 Frieseomelitta varia | reverse complement strand
TATAAATATAAATATAAATATAAATATAAATATAAATATAAATATAAATATAAATATAAATATAAATATAAATATAAATATAAACATAAACATAAACATAAACATAAACATAAACATAAACATAAACATAAACATAAACATAAACATAAACATAAACATAAATATAAATATAAATATAAATATAAATATAAATATAAATATAAATATAAATATAAATATAAATATAAATATAAATATAAAATTAAAACTAAATTTAAATTTAATTTAATTTAAATTAAGTTTTAATTTAATTTTATATTTAATTTATATTTATATTTAAATTTATATTTAAATAGTTCATATCAAATTTATACTAAAATAAATTTAAATTTATTTGTATTTGATAGAATTTTATTACTATCAAAAAAAAAAAAAAAATTAAACTTAAATAGAATTTTTTTTGCATTAAACTAGTATGATACCTAGTAGAATTTGTTTCTTGTACTACAACAGTCTATTGCTCCATTTTACAGATTTTTCAAACGTCGAATGATCGCATTATTTAGTAATATAACGTATCAAATTGTAAATGACTATTCAGCATATCTTCTTGGAAAAACTGCTGTGAGAAGAAATTAAATATTCTATTTTCCAACCAGTTTAACGAATTCGCAATTTGCTCGATTCATTTATAATACAAACGTGCTTATTACATGACGAAAACATCGTGGACGAAGAAATCGTGCGTTTTAAAAAAAGGGATTATCTAGCAATAATCATCGACATGCTGCTCATCATCAAAATTATATATTACTCGAAGTTGTTGCAAGAAGAAATCCGTTTCACGACTAAAACACACCCATCTACAGGATGTTCTCTATTCCACGAGTATTCAAATTCCTGTTCAAAATGCATTCTGCAAGATCCAAACGTTTCCAATTAATATTTATTAATTAAAATTTATAATGTAGAATAAAATTCTTTACGATTCATGCTCAGTTTCTCCACATAATTAATTCATTGATTATCGATTTTCGTAATCAATTCATTTCGTGTAAATGCTGCATACAATTAATTATATTATTATTAATTTATAATAATTTGCACATTGTAATTTCTTTCTTTCGAGGTGGTTAAAGATAAAACTTTGAATGTGCAAGCTCAAGCGACTTAAAAGATTGGAAAAATTGGAAGATAATATAATAAAGAAATTATAAAGAGTTAAATAAAGGAAGAAAGATACAAAGGGAAATTGCTCTGAAATTTTCTCTAATGGCGGCAATATTAAAAAACAGAATTGGCATAAACTCAATTCGTTTATTCTTAACAAGTCAACTCTCATCACATTCTTCACGTTTCATATTTTCACTTCAATTTTTCGAAATTTCGTGAAATTATAAAAATCTAAGTAAAGAAAGATACAAAGGGATATTGCTCTGAAATTTTCCCTAATGGCCGCAATATTAAAAATCAGAATTGGCATAAACATAAATTAATTACGAATAAAATGTTGACGTAAATTGTGCGTTGGCACAACTTAATTTGTTCATTCTTAACAAGTCAACTCTTATCACATTCTTCACGTTTCATATTTTCATTAAAACTTCTGAATAATACTCCTTGCAATAACAATCTTATACAATAATAATTTTTTAAATAATTTTTATCCTTTCTAAGTAATTTCATATTTCTACCTACTAGAAAACACTTGAACACGCAACAATTTGAACGAAAAGATATCGGACACCCTGTACATTTAGCGAAAAGCATCACCAAGTAAGATTCATTCATGCGACAACCGTAAGAAAAACCATGAATCGTCGAACGGTCAACATTGCTCGACGACGACGACGACAGAAGAAAAAGGAAGAGGAAGAGGATGAGAACGGTAACGCCGGGAAACGGTGGCCACTTAATTAGAGTAAGAGCAGGCATGATTACACGATAGAACGTCGATTAGAATCTCGATTCGAGGAATACTCGGCTAACACGACTCGGGCAAGACGTGGATGACTGGCAAATTTGCTCGTAACTCGAAGCATCGGATAGTTAAAATTTATAGACGGGATCTCTTGATGACTTTCTTCGTTCTAGCGTGGTCGGGGAGGGAAAAAAGGTGGAAAGACGGTTTATTTGCCAACGTTCGTCAATAGGCGGCTGGCCTTGTAATTAAGGCGTGAAAGATCAGACTCGGCGAGATATCCAATTCAAATTTATGGTAATCGATGTTGCGAGATCTTTTATCAAGGCCGTAAACGACGAGTACGCTTTTTTCCCACGTGAATACTCTCTCGATGGTCTTTGTTTCGTGATCAGTTTGAAACTTGTCGGGCCTTCTCGTCGAAACGTCAAGATACTGGTTTGTTGCTGTTTGACGAGTTAACTTGTCTCAAACTTGTAATTACACGTGCAGACAAGTTTAACGAAGAAAAATTGCAAGAAACATACGTAGCATTTGTACGATGTTCTTAACAGGCAAATGTATCATCAGCCGAATGTGAAGAAATTTAGCTTCCTAAAAATGAGGAATCTAATGAGAGTTATTTGCACATTAGTACAAGCGTAATAAAATATGAAATTACTTTTTCTCGAGGGAGAAAATTTTTGAAATTAGAGAAAGTCCTTCTCCATGGCTGAAGAGACTATTTATTATTATTTTCGTCTTCTACCTCATATACAGTAAATATCTGTTTTTCTCTTTTTTTGGAATAAAATTTTTGAAAATTATTTGCAAATTTATCGTTACGAGTTTGACGTTAATGTTAATTTCGAGTTACATACATTCATTTATACCCGCAAGAGAAATTCAGGTTACAGAGATCAGGTTAAATTAAGTAAAACTCTTAAATTCTTAATCTATTGAGTAACATTACAAATACCGCAAGTTCTTTAAATTCCAGAGAATTATAGAACCGAGATGAAAAAATATAACGAGGTGAAAAAATATTAAGCTGATCGTAGAAACTCCGTTTCCTCCGATATAGAAAGACATGGGTAATATAAATTGAACAAAAACAACTGAACAAAGAAATGTTCTGTTTAACGCAGCGTTGGTTCTTAACTCTTTGAGTGTTATTTGAATTCGCAACACATCACAACATGTTGAACAAATATAACAAAAGATTGAACGCGTTCTTAATTTGTCACATCCCCCTCATTCGGCGTCAAACTGTCAAACTTTCGATAATTTTAAGAGCTCGAAATCTGTCAACGAATTAAGCAAAAATTCAAAGAATCAAAAATTTAATTAAAGAATTAAAAATTCAATTCAAAAATTTGGAAAATCAACTATGATATTTAGAAAGTGAACAGCTTTCCTCATATGAAAGAGAGAGAGAGAGAAAATTTCAAAGAAAATTATTCTTATTAGAGAAGAAAAATTATTTCAAGGAGAAATTCTCCGCCAGCCTCTTTTCACACGAGAGAAAGAGAGAGAGAGAGAAAGAGAGAGAAATTTTAAAGAAAATTATTCTTATTAGAGAATAAAAGATAATTATTTCAAAAAGTATTTAATAATATAATTTATTTTTTTTTATTTAGTAATATATATAATATATATTTATTTATTTTATTTATTTACTAATAATTATCATTATAATAAGAGAAGATAATTATTTCAAAAATTTCTTATTATTAGAAAGAGAAAATTTCTTAGAGAATCAACTGCGATATTAACAAATGAACAAAAATTCTCTTCACACGAGAGAGAGAGAGAGAATTTCAAAGAGAATTATTCATATAATAAGAGAAGAAAAGATAATTATTTCAAAAAGTATTTATTAATATAATTTTTTTTATTCAGTAATATATGTAATATATTTATTTATTAATAATTATCAATATAATAAGAAAAGATAATTATTTCAAAAATTTCTTATTGTTAGAGAGAGAAAATTTCTTAGAGACTCAACTGCGATATTTACAAATGAACAAAAATTCTCTTCACACGAGAGAAAGAGAGAGAATTTCAAAGAGAATTATTCATACAATAAGAGAACAAAAGATAATTATTTCAAAAAGTATTTAGTAATATAATTTATTTTTTTTTTTAAATTTAGTAATGTATATAATATATTTATTTACTAATAATTATCAATATAATAAGAAAAGAGAATTATTTCAAAAATTTCTTAAAGACTCAACTACGATATTTACAAATGAACAAAAATTCTCTGCCAATTCCCTTCACACGAGAGAGAGAGAGAGAGAGAGAGAGAGAGAGAGAGAGAGAGAGAATTTCAAAGACAAAAGAAGAGAGAGGAAAGTGAGTTGTCACCGTCGGACGTTGCCTGCAGCGCGATAAAAGAGTTATTGAAAGTTCTAATAACATTGCGTACTCCCCCGCTCGACTTGCGAGCGCGCTAATGACGAGCATTATTCACAAGAACACCGTGTAACTGTATTCTCACGGTGCAGTGACTTCAATACCGCTATAACACGCGGGTTCGGGGACGATGCTCGAAAATAAAGAAGCGCCGCGTGCACTGGTGTCGCGACTTGGCATTGTAATGCAACGTCCGCAATAACAGAAGCTCGGGCAGCACGGTTTATGCTTATTGTTCATTTGTCCCGGCGCCGTTTCGACCTGTAAAATTTATCGGCGGCTCTTACGGCGAGCCTCCAGCAGAGAACGAACAAAAACATAGATTGCGAGAACAGCAGAACTCGCGCTCCACACTCCATTGACTGGGTTATTTATTTCTCTTTCGTAAAGAGAACGAGCGTTACTACTGTATCTTTTGGTGAATTTGTGAAATTCAACTCTTTTTTTTTTTTTTTCTTTAGGGGACCTTTAGACGACTTATTTGGGGATTTATTTTTTAACAATTTTTAATATTAATATTATTGTCTGCAAAGTGAATACGAATTGTCGATAGTAAAGAAAATTCAGGACAGTGTGATGCTGTTACGGATACGAATTGATAGAGAAAAAATTAGAAAAGAGAAAAGAACACTCAATGGAAAATCTTCAAATTTGGCGAAAAGAACTTTTATCACAGTCTGGAGCGCGAGGCCACCACTTTGACGCATTTA
Organism: Frieseomelitta varia; assembly: GCF_011392965.1. Taxonomy (NCBI): domain Eukaryota; kingdom Metazoa; phylum Arthropoda; class Insecta; order Hymenoptera; family Apidae; genus Frieseomelitta; species Frieseomelitta varia. The sequence continues at coordinate 469,676 of NW_025110115.1, read as the reverse complement.
AGCGTGTTTTTTTTTCAAAAATTTTGAAGTCTTTTACATCACTCAGCAGCCAAGAAAATTGTAAAAATTCACTGAAAAATTTTTTTTACGACTGAAAACCACCGTAACTTGTATCTCAAAACATACAGAAATTACATACATTTCTTTTACCGAAATTCATAATTTTACAGATATCGTAGGATCATAGATGACTATAGTAATTTATATCACGTTTAGTAATATATAATAATGTATAATACATAACATATAATAATATATAGTAATTTATATTACAAAAATTTAAGATATTTAATTTTCATCTGTACATATTTTTTATTCTCTAATATCAATTAGTGATGAAATCAATTCAAATTAAAAGTTCCAAAATTACAGTGCGAAATTTCAATTTCTTTAAAATGGAAATCTATTATAGTATATTAAACAAGAAATCTATTTACAAAGTTAATCAAAATTATTAATACATCGAAAGAGTTTCTTATGAACGTGAGCGAATGTTTAGATTAGGCATCAATTTAAAAATTAAAGCAGAAAGACTACGATTCATTGAGCATTGAAGAGAGAAAACTTGCCTCACGACGTCATGTTTCGAAATAAATTTCTTCCTAGGAAAATCAAACAACAAATTTAAACGTACGGTAAGAGAAGAGGAAATATTGACTTGCTTGATTTAAACGCAGCGGCAGCACCAAGTCACAAACGGAACGAAAATAAAATTAAATGCAAATTTCTGTTTGCACTGATGATACGTGAAAATGCTCGAACAGATGACGAGACAAACGAATTCTTAGAAACAGGAAGGAACATGGCACGAATCTTCCTGCAAATTCTCGTGTGCTCATATTTGAAATGAACCACAATCTAGGGTCTAAAGGATTTAGGACCACGATAATACCGTTTCTCAAATCGCCGACCATGAATTAATGCTCGGTGAGCGTCGACGTTGTTACGAGGCCTGCTAATTGACTCATTAGTTACACGTACCATTAGTTACACGTCCCATGTTTTACGGTGGAGAGAAAGAGGAAGAGTTTCGCGTGTTTTCACGTTGAATCCCGCGATGGCGATTTACCGAAGCAATTTCTGCCCGATAACAGGAAGATCGTTCGCTTGTAAGATGTTGTAGACGTGATTAAATTATGCGCCGGAGGAGAAAGGCATTTTAAAGGCTCTTATTTTCTTTGAAATGTCAAGTAGTTCGAATAATCGGAGCAGAATCTAATGGTAACGAGCTGCAAGACATTTTTATTAGATTCTAAAGGGCTGAGATTGTAGGCGACCGAGGTTGTAAATTTCGCGATGGAATCGCGGCGACTCGATCGACAATTCACAACTTCTTAGAAGCATGAAACGGAAAGTAAAAAGAAGCCAAAAAATGGGAGGCTAAAGAGAGGGGGAAAAAGAAAGGCAAGGAAATGACAAAAAACTGAACAAAGAATTTCACCAATTAAGCAAAACAGCAAAACAATTGATGGAATATGGAAGACGAAAAGCTGAAACTAGAAGACTAGAAGAAGAAGGGGGAACAGAAGAAAGCTGAATAAAGAATTTCCTAGTAGATAAAACAAAAAAGCACACAGTAAACAAATACATAACAAATTTCCTTCAAATGGAAAAAAGTAAGAAACAGGAAGCTGAAAGCGAGAAAAGGGGGAAAACAAATAAAGAAACAAAAACTGAATAAAGAATTTCCCAACAAATAAAAAGAATAATAAATAATAAAATATTAAATATATAAAATAATAAAATAAAGAAGAATAATGATAAAAATAAATAATAAAATATTAAATATATAAAATAATAAAATAAAGAAGAATAATGATAAAAATAAATAATAAAATATTAAATATATAAAATAATAAAATAAAGAAGAATAATGATAAAAATAAATAATAAAATATTAAATATATAAAATAATAAAATAAAGAAGAATAATGATAAAAATAAATAATAAAATATTAAATATATAAAATAATAAAATAAAGAAAAATAATGATAAAAATAAATAATAAAATATTAAATATATAAAATAATAAAATAAATAAGAATAATGATAAAAATAAATAATAAAATATTAAATATATAAAATAATAAAATAAATAAAAATAATAATAAAAACAAATAATAAAATAATAAAATAAATAAAAATAAATAATAAAATATTAAATATATGAAATAATAAAATAAATAAAAATAAATAATAAAATATTAAATATATAAAATAATAAAATAAATAAAAATAAATAATATTAAAAATAAATAAAAATAAATATTAAAAATAAATAAAAATAAATATTAAAAATAAATAAAAATAAATATTAGAAATAAATAAAAATAAATAATATTAAAAATAAATAAAAAGAACCAGAAACCAAAAAATACAAAACAAAAACGAAAAAATAAATCGGAGAAAGAAGCTGAAATTTGACAAGATTTGAAAATACTCGGAGGAGATAGAAGAACCAAATAAAAAAAAAATGTCCCTGAAGAGAGAAGCAAGAAGACGCTACGAAGAGGAAGAAAAGGAAGAAAGAAATGCGGAGAAACAAAAGAAAAAAAAAGAACTTGATCGAGCATAAAAGGTTGAGTGGACGTGGCGTGTGGTCAACGAGCATCGAGCAGCTCGGAACAAGACGGAGAAAGTGGGACGATGAAAGTGCGACCAAACGATCGGGCTGACACTGTCTGCGTGCACGACCGGCATCGGTCGAATCACGGGGTTTTTCAGCGGCGGAAATGCAGGATCTACTTGTTCGCTCGGCTGTTCCCTCGAGTCAGGTGTCGCGTACGAATCGGGACCATTAGCGAGAACTGTCAATCGATCCGTTCCACTTTATTTAATTGCGCGCCAAGAAAATGTCCGACGCGACGTTTCCTCAAACTGGACAATTATTTCGCTGGTAGATGGAGCGGGATTTAGGAAGATAGAGGCTCGCCCTTCCTGGCACACTTTCATTTACGTTCGTCAATTTTATAATAGAAACTAACGTTACAATAGCTAATAATTTCCTACGTAAAGTAGACGTTTAATTAATGCCAATGCTACGATATAATCACCAGTCAGGTATATTTTTAATAAAGATCGGCAAGTTTTTCGTAAGATTTTACAAAATGTAAGGAACAAGTATACTTAAACTTGTCACAATTCATTTTTCCATGGGCATCAACCGTTTAAAATTACCTAGTTGCCTACGGTAATGTCGTTGGTTACCAACCAATACAGAATCGTAAACGTTGCCGGTCGTCGTAGCGTTAACTATTTTTATTACTGACTTTCACTTGTAATAACAAGACTGTCATGTATCAAAACATTGAATGTATTTGTAGAATACGAGAAACTGAATGTCTAAATAAATTGAAGGATTTACGATGAATGATCTTGTCTTAATAAAAAGATCTAAATAATCGATAAGTAACAAGTACAAGTTTCCTCGTGAATTTTACATGAATGTTAGATGAACTGTTAATGAACGGGGAAACGTACGTCGCCGCGAGCAAATTCTCTTTGGCAATGTAATTACCGGAAACGTACAATAATAAATATACAACAGTTGTATATTTATCGATAGTTTTAGCACAGAAGCCGTTAATGGATAGAAAGTCAAGCGTCCTCGGCTACCTAATTTATATATATATATACAGGGTATTTCGTAACTTGTGGGACTCACTTCGGGAGCTAATTATACATCTAAAAATAATGAAAAAAGTCATATAATTATATATTCTATCTGTCTTCATTTATGAGATATAATGGATTTTCTGTTTTAATTACTTTTACAAAAGATACTCGAAATGACCACCTTCCATTTGAAGACAAGCCTACACGCGTTTTGTCATTCATCTGGTTACTCTCTCTATCATTCCTGGTGTTTCTCGAATTTGTCGGAAGTCTTGCTCTGTTCTATTTCGTAGTATTTCAGAATGTTCAATCGACGTTGCGTATACAATAGATTTTAAATGTCCCCACAAATGAAAATCTAATGGATTCAAATCCGGAGAACGAGCAGGCCATGC
>NW_025110115.1:407380-465284 GCF_011392965.1 Frieseomelitta varia | reverse complement strand
TCCGGAGAACGAGCAGGCCATGCGATAGGACCTTCACGACCAATCCATTTATTTGCAAAGTGTTGATTTAAAAATTGCCTAACCACTCGGCTAAAATGCGGCGGAGCTCCATCATGTATAAACCGCATACCAAGTCTAATATTGACTTGGAACTTCCTCTAATATTTCGTGTAAACGCGTGCTCCAAAAATCAACGTACTTTGTGCCTGTTAGTTTCCCATCAAGAAAAAAAGGTCCAATTAAAAATTTATCAATTATTCCTGCCCATATGTTTAAACTAAACTGGTATTGATGTCTTGAATGCGCAATAACGTGTGGGTTTTCTTCATCCCAATTATGATTATTACGAAAATTGAATATACCATCCCTGGTAAAACTAGTTTGCTCTGTTTATAAAATTCATTATATCTCATAAACGAAGACAGATAGATAGGACATTTATTTATATGACATTTTTTTCATTATTTTTAGGCGTACAATCAGCTCTCGAAGTTGGTCCCAAGTTACGAAACACCCTGTATATATATGTAGCTTGAACAGCAAGGCTTGCTTTAAATCTTACTCCTAGATTCACAAGAGCTGTCCATCCTTCGTATTGCGTTCTCAGCGTTTTTCAAAGCGCACAAAATGCAAACTATATTGGCGTAATTTTCACTTCAGACGATTCAGCTTTATGTAAAGAAGGCAATGTGTATTAATGCTACTCTTCATCTATAATATAAAATTGTGAGAAGACCGAGTGAAAATATAAGTAAATGAGAAAAAGATTTCTTACGAGAATTTCTCAATAATTTTTCAATGGTTATTTGTACATTGCAAAAATCGATGTGAAACGTATCTGTTGCAGCGATTACAGGTGCTGGTCTTAGGTCTTAGTGACTCACGGAGAATGGCTAGATGTAAGTAACGCGAGACGCAACAGGATCTGAAAGTGAACTATTCGGTTTCCATCTTTCGTTTGAAACACTCGTAGAATTATCGACGATTTCTCATTTCTACGTAAAATTTCACCGCGACGCGTCAAGAAATTGATAACGAAGAATTATCAAATGTTATTCCAAATACATGCTCGATCAATTAAGAATTCCCTAATTTTATACTAAATTAATAAAATCCATAATAAATTTTACAATAAAATTGAAAGTGAAGAAATTTTGGAATAAAAACAATTTAACCTTCGTCTCACTGTTATCTGTTACTAAGCTGCGAATTTTTATCCAAATTTATATTATTATAAAATTATTATAAAATATATAATAATAATATTATTTATATAAAATATATAAAATTATTATAAAATATATAATAATATAGTTTAACATATATACTATATAATAATATAATTTAAATAATATAATATATATAATTTTTATGGAAATTTATATTATTAAAAATGTAAAATATATAACAATAATTATTATTATTAACAATTATTTTACATTCTGTATAATCTTACGCTTTAAAAGCTCTGCTGTTTTTCACAAACGTATATACAGTCGATATACCTAAAGAATTCAATTTTAATTCATTTCAACCATGTTAATGTTCGAAGGAAGGCTGAGGTAACCTTGTTTACGCCACAGGATAGATCCCCGGGAGAAAGTTGGCTCGGTCAAAACGAAAGGCACCATGATAATAACTAACCTGACTGTCTCGCAACGCGTAATATTAATTTCGTCGCGCCGCGTGAATATGGTCTAACAGGCAGAAAGCGAAGAGAGTTTATCTGTTGATCGAAGATTGGCCTTTCGAAATGATCGGTTTCGTGGGATCGACCAAGGTCGTGACGTCAACACGGGGGAACGTGTTCCCTTCCGGAAGCGGATACGTCCAAATGCTTACGAGGATTCGAAAGAGGCCGTGCGAGAGCCTTTTTCTTTTTCTTTTCTTTTTTTCTTTTGCCCCCACTCCTCCGGTTTTTTGCCTTTTGCTCGTCCGACGACTGCAGGGAACCGAACCGGAGAACTTTCACTTCGGTGAGGTCATCGTCGGTCCTTAAATATTCCTTAGCATGACGCTTCACTTTCATGCACGGCGACACGCACGAAAAATTCATTCGTGGGGCGGACGAGTTACGCGGCTCCATTTTGTTCATTCGACGAAGGAGTTACGTTAGAAAATGCGTTTGCAAACGCGTAACATGCGAACTGATATAAGAGACACGCGTCCCCCTTCAGGCGGAATTGGAAACGGGGAGAAAAGTTTCCAGTAAAAGAAATTTTAACCTGTCTGCGCTCGTGAAACCGCGAAACATATACCGGTGTCTGGATATAATGTTACGAGCGCGCGTATGGCCGTTGCAAGATCCGTTCAAGGCAGCCTAATTGAAAAGATTTCAAGGCTTTACGCTGCCGATCACCGGCAGGCTGCTGCCTTTTTAACGTGCCTTTCTTCTGTAAGAAATATCCCCACGTCTATGGAAATTCACGTCGAATTAAAACAGTTGATCTGTATTGGTTTCTTTATAAAACACACTTATTTCTATTCCACAAAGTGGATATTTCTTTTTTAAATCAAATCGTGTTAATAATTAATGTGGCTTATAATTAATAATTAATAGAGATGGAATTTAATACAATGTTGAAGCAAGATGAAGCGTTGCAGGCCGAACATAGCATATGAACATAGTTTTGTAGTATAATTAATAATGTGTAATAAATCAATTTAATTCTCGATTATAATTAACGTGTTATGTAACGAGTACATTATTTAAATGCAGTTTATGACACGATGTTGAGGCTAATTTTGCGAATATTTAATCTTGAAAGTACGCGAGTGAGTTATGATGACAATAATGTATGTGAAAATTTATGACTGCGTTTGTAAAGTATTTTATACTGAGTAAATTTATACTGATATTTATAATTCACAAATATTATTCATAATAAATGGATATTATATTATGAGTTAAGTAAATATCATAAATTTATAATTATGATATTATAATTAATTATCATTTATCGATGTTATATCATTATTGTTAGTATTTTATTTATTTAATATAGAAGTAATAAATTTTATTTTCAATATAGAATATATTTTATACTGTACAAAAATATAGTCAATTGTATGCTAGAAGAAATTTCATGAAATCAATGTGAAACAAGTATCGTCTGAATTACGGTGCACACAACAGTGCACGTCTTTCTCAGAGACCTGAATGCTAGCATAAGAACGAACCTTCCTAGTGGATCGTTGTATATTTATGTACATATAGTACTTACGCGCGTATCACATTTTATACTAAATGTAATTACTATTCAGTTACAATTTTTTCATATAAACAGAAAATGTGTTCTTAATATTATTTTAATGTCACTCTGATAATAATTTTTTAATAATTATCGAGATGCTTGTAACAAGAAGAAATGTTCATTCGTCATGTCTAATGTGAAAACCGTCAACTCTATCAAATTGTAACTTCGTGACGTTTATATCGTAATATAACTGTAAATATTCCTAATTAGTAATAATTTACATAAAAAATGTTAATCTCTACGAGGTTCAATTTTATTTCTTTTTCTGTTTGTAATTATATAAGCAATACAATTGCTTCATTTTGAAAAATAACATAGATATTGATAATAGGTAGATTAGATATGGGAAATTTTATACATAACTATATCTTCCGCTCTCCACGAGATGCAGTCTTATTTCTAATTATATTTAATTATCAAAATATCTCCCCGCTGCTATTTATTTCGACAAACGACGTAGAAATTTTAAATAAAAGAAAGTAAAATACTCTCTATACGTCTCATTATTAATAATAATTCTTTCGTTATCCTAATACGACGAAGAAAAAAAGGAAAAAGCCTCTGTGCTCGTAAAAAGTCTCATTGAATTCACTGAGTTACTTTTTAATCATCAATTAAAGTCGAAGAAATACCGCTACTTTTTATATATGCTACTAACTGTTCATTTATTCTTCGTGAATCATTTTTTTCTCTGAAGAATAACACGAAAGCTGATCCAAATTCTGCCTAATTCTACCATAAATCATTAAGAGACAACAAATTTAAAAAAAAAAAAATTATAACACTAAAACCTCGAAGAACCATCATTTGCAGTCGAGAAAGTATCAGCAAATTCCAGTGAAGTTCTATATTTATTATCATTCGCATTGTAACGAATCATGATCTACAATTATAATACAGAATACATAATAGCTCAATTGCAAAATTTAAATTCTACAAACAATATTCTGCAAAGAATATCGCACGTTCTACGTCATAAAATCATATTTTAGAACAAGATCCGAACCCGTGCCAGTATTTTCCTTCTTCGCTGGATATTAAACGCTGAAAAATTCAACGCTGAGAAAAGTTGAACGCTGGTAAAGGTAACGAGGCGATTCGAGGATAAAGCAAGGTTCGCGCAGACGACGATTATCGGTGAAGGTTGGATGCAAGTTCTTGTTTGGCGTCTGGCGACCCGATTATGTGGCCGGGCTGTTTTGAACGTTAATTCGAGTGTGTCCGGCTCGCCGGTTTTATTTTGTCGCGCGGCCACGTTCAACATTTGTCCGCTCGGATTCCACGGCGCTGAAAGAAGCGGTCGCGGCCTCAGCTCCGCGAAAGAAAACCGTTGCAACAAGCGACAGAAAAAGCGCGGAAAAGTCGTTCCCGGAACACATTCCTCGATTATCGATTAACGTACATGTTCGCGTTTTACCAGCCGGGGCATTCTTCTCGTCTAACGAACGAGCGCTCGTTTTATCGATGATACACAATGGATCGTTCTTTCGAAATTTCGAAGAGGTCGTGGAAATTTCTAAGAAGCTTCACAAATACTCGAAATTTTCTCTCGGACGTTGGAAGATGAACGCTTTCTAGGATTAACGATTCAGTTTGTTAAACGTTTTAAAAGAAATCTTTTAGTAGAGGGATTTTTCTTTTTCTTCTTTTTTTTTTTTTTTTTTTTTTTGAAGGGATCTTTCAGGCAAGGACAACGTGTCTCTAAATGGATTTAATCAGGTTTGAAAGACTGATCGAACCTGTGTTCGATTTTGAAATGCGAGATGACACAAAGTGGAATCTGACGAAAAAGTTGGGGAATTTCTGTCTTTTAGCAATTTTCTTTTTCGTAATTTAAAGCAGGAGTATTAGATAATAGAAAGAGATTGGAGAGAACGTCATTTTAATGAGCCTACACAGAATATATATTTAATAGATAAAATTTATAATAGATAATAAAAAATTTAAGTGATATTTAATAAAATAATATTAAATAAATATAATAATATTAATAAATAAATAGCATAATATTTAATAAATAAAATAATATTAATAAATAAATAACATAATATTTAATAAATAAAATAATATTAATAGATAGTAAATTTAAAATTTAAGTGATAATATTTAATAGATAAAATAATATTAATAGATAACATAATATTTAATAAATAAAATAATATTAATAAATAAATAACATAATATTTAATAAATAAAATAATATTAATAGAGAGTAAATTTAAAATTTAAGTGATAATATTTAATAGATAAAATAATATTTAATAAATAAAATAATATTAATAGATAATATAATATTTAATAGATAAATACAACTACAAAATTATTTATACGTAACAAACAGAATAAGAATATTTAATTTAGTAAATTATTAACTGTTCAATAAATACGTTCATTTCTAACAAAATTGATCTCAAATTCCCAAGGGCAATACATTTCTACCATTAATAACTAATTTAAACAAAAAGGAAGAAAGAAATTTTTCTTTCGTTCACTCTCATTTTCCTAGAGTCCAACGCGAAACTCCACTGAACGATACGCAAAAAAAAAAGAAAAAAGAACGTGAATTTCAATTTTCTCCAACGCGTAACGCGGAGCGTAAAGGAGTAGAATAAACGAAAACAGCAAAGAACTTGCTGGAAAAGAGAAAGAAAACTGCCCGAAGCGAAGGGGACGACCGAAACAAAAAGCACGTGCAATTGAAGGGAACAATGAAAGAGGGTAGGTGAGCAAGCGTGCGAAATAAACGAGAAAGAAAGCGAGGAGAGAACTTCCCTAACTTATTTATCGAACGAGCAACGCGCGTTTTCTTTTGACGGAAAACACGGACGCGGATACACCATAGAATGGCAATATTCATTTTACAGAGGCACACTCGCGAAAGTATTTGAACAGTTATACGTTTCATAGTACACGTTTATCACATAATCACGAACAGTCATACAGAAATACGTTTATGCCCATATTCCGTGTTTTACTGTGTTACAATTCTTTTGTGTACATGTTACAGGAAACGTTTCGAAATTCCATTGATACTATGAGAAGATAGATAGAATGTCGCGATTGTATTAGTATTACATTGGTAAAATTTGAAAATGTATATAGAAGCAAGAGAATTTAATGTACAATCTTCTTAAATATATAAGAAATGTTTAGAATGAATATTGAGATTCGTTCATAGTTGATTATTGAAATACTTTGACGATTTTCAATACATCAATCAATGTATATACGTGTGTTGCATTGAATTTTCAGGTTTGATTATATTAAGTAGTAAATTTGGAATAAGAATGTTTACGTGGATGTAAAAACTTAAAAAATACACAGTATGTACAATTACACTTAAACATGTAATAAAATAAACGTTAAAAATGTCATCAACACATAATGGATAATTAACTGTACAAATATTTTCATGATTCTTATCAAACGCATACTTGCACTAAATGCCCTGTTTCTATTTTCATATTTCAAATTTTACTGGTATAATCACAACGTTCCAATACCCTGTGCAATTCCAAAATATTACAATATAACGTACAATATATTGATAAACGAAATTTCTACAAATGCCAATTGGTTCAAAAGCAAAAAGTACAAAAGGAACTTTTGTAACTTAAACAGATGTGTATGTATATATTTCAATTTACGTGAAATTTTTTGATTGCACTCAAAGAACACGTTAAATGACAAAGTTTGACTTTTAACTTTACCCTCTGTGAACACATATATTCGTCTATCTATTAACGAAATCGGAACGTGTAAATTTCTTTGGATCGCAGCGCGGTTTATCCGGCCATCTCTTAGCATTCCTCGACTCCACGAGTCGTGCATCTTCGCAATCGTGTCGCAACTGTTATCGGTTATCGACTAACTGGCTGTTCTTTCTTTCACGGACATAAGTAACTAAGTACTCTGTACCTTCTGCCTCGGTCCCACGGAAGAGTGGGTTAAAAAAATTCTAGGTGCAGGTCTCTTTCACAAGTCCCGGCTTTCTATTTAACTCTGTTTGAACACGTACTGGGCTTCGCGTTGGACGATGAGAATTTTTCTTTTTTCTTTTTCTTCTCGAAAAATTTCAACCAATAAATTTTTTGCAACAAACAAAGTTTCAGCTGGCAAATTTTAAGACACGAGTTTCTCTTTCTTTTTAAGGAAGGAGAGAATCGTTTCTCTTTTCTTTTCAATTTTCAGCGAAAACTGTAGGTACGTTTATGAATATCTGATTGTTTCAATTTCGTGATGATTGCATGTGAATTTTTATTTGAATGGCAAAGTAATAAATAGAAGTAATATTTATTATCTTCTTATCAAATTGGCAAACTATAAATTTATTATATTAGTACATAAATGTTATCAAAATGTACAAATCGATGCTAAATAAGGGAAAACAATGTCAGCTACCGTTTTATGCAGTTAATAAAACATAATTAAAATAATCCACTTAAAACATAGCAATTATACACACACACACATTTTTCTGCAATTAAGTTGACGTTCCTAATAATTTTCCTATTAATTTAGAAGTACCTTTCTTATTAAATAACCCATAGATAAAGAATTTCATAGATACATTCGTATCAATTCTGTATACTGTCGTAATTAATTTTAAAATGTAATGTCTTATTAGATCATAAAATCTAGAATCATTACAGATCCTTTCGTACAGATCGTTCGTAATTTTATTATCCGCGACGAGTAACAACATGATTTAATCGATGTTATTCATCGATATCATTTTTTAGAAGTGTCAAAAAGATGCTCACAATTGCGTGACAAACTTGAAATTATCGTTCGTTGTACCAAAAATGGTTTCGCGTGAATTGCACCATTTCGGTACAACTTTAATATTTCATTCTTTTTTTTTTTTTTTAAGTTACGAAACAGAGCGCAATTTCTTAATTTATACAACTTTGACACGTTTCTTCTTTCATTGTATGGACGCCGTTGCTCTATTGTATAGTCGAACCGATTACCGTTACTTTTTACAGTAATCAACATTATTGCAAACGTTCTTTCGATGAATTTTTATACCACGTCGCGAATAAACCTTCCTCCATTTCACATTTCCTCGTTTTCTCAATTTACGTTTCTCGTCCCGTTTATTCCCTGTAATCGTTACCTAAATTCATTACTTCTTCACCTTTGCTGCGTTTTCGATCGAAACGCGCCATAACATACCATTAAACCACAATTCACCTACTGAACAGCCACAGCTTCGCGTTAATCACGAAGTCTTTGTTTCGAGATAGCGATCAAGCAAGAACCGTGATACGAGATTGTCGACGAAGATTATTATCGAACATTAATTGTACGAAACAATCACGTCGAACAAAACCAGCTACAACAACTGTACGTCAAATTACATTTAACTCGCTGAGTTGACCTTCGTTTGAAAGCCTACGTCTTCCGACTTTTCTCGAAAACTAAGTAAGGTCAAATGGAAGAAAGAAGAAAATGGCGGAAGAGAGAAAAGAAGAAGTCACTAGAACACAAACGGACAGATGATTTAAGCAACTTTCACCTGTGTTCTTCGTCGGTCTAAGTCATTCGGTGTAGATTCGTTCGCAAGCAAATCCAACGTTGCTAACTAATACTCGTCGTCGCGGCTGGAAAATCCGTGTTTAAATCGGTAAATCATAGACTTGGATTCCGCGACAGGCTCGAGCATTCAAATTAATCTGCCGCGCGCGTTACCGATCTCCTTTCTATCTTATTCAACGCGGCCGACACGCTTGATGACGATTTTTGCAAGCTTCGCAACGTTTGTCTTTTTTCCTTTTTCTTTCTTCGCGATGTCGATGTCGAAGAGAAAGGAATCGCTCGCAACAGGCGCAGAATCTGTTGTCGTGTGTCGGAGACGGCAACTTAATGCAACGCGAAAGGAATGTCGCGTAGGTGCAACGTGTCTACTTGGATAAATACCTCGTTGGCTAAGTACAATGCGAATGTAAGTGGAATGTTACATTTGAAATCCACTTGAGGACATAAAGTGTCTTATTTTTTTTTTAGCGCGATGTCGGAACCTCTTAAGAAAGGTAAAGCTGCGAAATTTTTTTCAATATTCCGATAACTGTATGAAAACTTAGAAATTACTCCAATTTACGCAACAGTATTAATTGCAAAAGAAATAAAATAAATTACGAAAGCTGCAAGTTTCTCAATAGAAACGATTCAACGAGCTCGATAATGGCTGTCATTGAATATTACGAGACATCATCGACACGATAGATTTGCCGCAGTTCTCAAGATAACATGACAACTCACATTTGTATTATTTTACAATATGCCAATATTCTGTGGCATACATTATAATGTGCTGTTTCAGGTCGCAATATTCACCGGAACAACAGGTGAGAAATTCTATTATAACTTGCTGTAGCAAATGTATTGCATATGGCAACAATTCGTATGAGTACGTTATTCTGTTTATTACATATCATAAAATGCACGGTAAAATTGCAAATACGTGACAATATAAATAAATAAATAAATAAATTAATTAATTAATTAGTCAATTCCATTACTTTACTTTCAACAATTTATATGTGCTGCATATTTATAACGTACATAATAGATAATAATTTTTTGTGATAGATGATTTTTTTTCACAATTTCATCTAAAATTATCACAGCATTTTAATAATGAAACAGTGCCAAGTTAAGTCGTCAATCGTTTGTTTGTTGAATTTATTCCTCTACATTCTGATTTCGCGCTTGTTTGAAGCATGCATCGGAAGAAGTCTTCTCGACGCTTTCTCCGGGATATATTAGAAAGTACAGACTACAAGACCGTGGCTGAAAAACGACTAAATACCATATAGAACTGGTATACAAAATATTTCTCGAAATTTGGAATGATCAGTGCATCGTCAGTAAAATCGAATTAACATGAAGTATCCTCAATTTGTTCTACGTGTTTAACAACTTAATTCGAAATTCAATAGAAATATAATTCAATATAAATTTGCGTAATCATCAGTTGAAATACATCATTCACGTAAAATGAAAAAAGAAAAGGAAAAGATCTCTTACCGACTCCGTTCCACAGGCATAGCGCCGCAACAACGATGGTCAATCTGGCAAACATCGCGCTACCATTGGTCTACGATATAGTGTAATGTCAACGGAATTGCATTCGACTTGCCGATACGTGGTTCGATGTGCTCGAACCGAGCCACGGTAAATCGAAACACTTTGACAGTCAGTTCCTTCGATGACATCTATCGAACGGTTGTACGACCGATCGCATCTATGCGAGTACGCATCTGTCATTCGTGCAAACGCGCATCTGTTATTCTTTTATGCGGTGATCCGTCGACGTCTTCATATCTGGCGTCGATCGGTAAACACGATGTGAAAACAATCGCAGATGTTGCATGCACAATATTCCTCGAATATTTGCAATAGTCCTCCTCCTTCTCCTCTTCTTTTTTCCCACCAGTATCACACGTAATACACGCGCGATTCTACGATAGAATCGAAGCTAGAAAATATCGAGCGTGAAAAATTCTAAATTTAGACGGCACGGCTGATCGCATCGGGTGGAAAACACCAGGCTTGAAAGTTTCATTCAAGTCAGAATCGGCGCGCTTGGTGTCTGTTGACCGGTCGGAGCACGCAAAGCAGCCATCGACTTTCTCTCGAGTCGGATAATTAACCGGCACAGGTTTTTAGAACGACCACGGCGATACACCGATTGGGAATGCACCGAACGCGGCGGCTGGCGAACCGTCGCCGACGTGAATTTCGAAAAACGCTCGGAATCTATCGGCCTCGATCGGTTCAGCCGTATTAGGCAACTCCAACATCGCCTCCAAACTCATCACGACTCTCCTCCCTCCGCCTTAACGCCAGACGTTATTACACTACTGTCAATCGGTTTCTCGATCACTTTTCACTGATTCGCGACTCGGGAGAGAGAACTGACAAGTTCGTCTGGCTGGATCATTGACCCGAATTTGGGGAACCGATCTCGCGCATCTTTCAGGTGAAATTGATCGCGTCCCTAGAGCCTCTCGACTCCGCAACGACGCCGCTCACGAATCAAACTGACTCTACCTGCGGCGCGACGCGATCTGTTCGCGAGTGCCGCGGCAGCCATGCCGATCAAACCGAAAGAACGTGTGCCATTGGCGTAGAGATCCGAGGATCGTGTATAATACACCTTCACGCCACGATCTTGATCGATTCTTAATCGAATAATTCAACTGATTTTTGGCCCAGAGACGAAGACTGGATCACCAATATTTTCATTCAGCATTTCATTTTGCAGCGATTCAACGAAGGGCTGACTGAAAGGGCTTCTTACTCGTACGTGACAACTAAAATAATTTGAAAAAGACGATTGTTTATATAACTCGACAGAATGATAATCTACAAATCTAATTGATAAAGTGACAAACCTGAAATTGATCCAACGCTTATCGTCTGAGGATTCTTTTTATTCCTGTTTATTGCTTTTACGTTTAGAGAAAAGTTATTCTTTTTGTGAACTTTTTAGAATTTAAAGTGGGATTGTAAGTTCATTGCTTTTTTTTTTTTTTTTTTATTTTATTTTTTTTTTTTTTTTTTTTTTTGTTAAGTTGTGGAAGTATATAATTGATAGATTGAGATGGGAGATAATTTATTTGAAGCGATATTGATTTCTTTGAAATTTTTTTAAGTTTTGTGTAAAGCTACGCTTCTGATTTACTGTCAGTCCTGTAGAATGTGAGAAAATCTCATTGGTCAACTTGTCTCCAGATTCTACGAAATATACGTGCTATATATGTGTTTAATAAGTACTTTGAGAAATTAGAATTAATTTGAAGAAAACATATCTTTTACTTATGATGTAAAAAATTTGAGTTTAATAAATTTATTACATAAATTGTATACATGTGCGTAAAAAAGTGAAGAATAATTTATTATTTATGAATTTTTACATTTAAAAGTTTGTAAAGTATATGTAATAAATATGCTCCTGTATTAAACAATAAAATCTCTTAATGGAGTTCGATTCGAATCTAATTGTTGTATACCCCGTGTTAATTATGAAGCAAAAAATTCTATTTATTTAATAAGAAAAAATAAATTTGGTTATTGCTAGATTTATTTAAAAAATATCTTTTTTTCTAAATAACAATGAATATTTTAATGTAAATATCTACTTAACTTTTCTATATATTTTTTAAAATTTTGCTATTATTTGAACATACACAATCTCCTTTAAAAGCAAATTGTTCGCTTAGTTGTGACTTCGTATCTCCACTATTTTGTCTATAAGATCTGCTCCGAGCTAAGGCTGTTAGTATACTAAATAAGCTTTCTCCATCTTATTCGCAAAGACAAACTAGTCATAGAAACAAAGACAGTCAATAATTCCTGGAAACCTGGAAGTCATGTACTCATACTTAGATAGTTGCAGGAATAACGCCCCGAATCTATCATAGCTGAGGAGGCACTGTTGTACTTTCACTTGCTTATTTCTTTCTTAAAATTTATAACATATTTGATTAATTTCATAGTTTTATCTTTAAATTTCACATATCTAATCTAGAGTAATATATTTCTTTAATAACAAATTTATTAATATATATGATAAATATCTTAAATGGCTATATTTTTTAAAACATGTTATATTTTCTGTCATAAGTAATATTTAAGAGATTTTAAGATTTAAGATATCGTTCTGTATATCAATAAATCAAAGAATACGTACAATATTATATATCTATCTGTTATCACAAAATCGATTAAATAAAATATTGAATTATTGTCAGATATCAAAATGTTACATATTTTTTAAAAATACTTTTTCCATCCCTTCAGTGAAACATCTTTTGAATAATATTCTACTTCCTCTTTCGCTTTTTATTAAACAAAATATACGACGGATTTAAATAAGATAATTTCCCCGTCGTGATATGGATGAATATAGCAATTATATCCTCAATTCTGTGAAAAATATGATTTTATTTTGTTATACATTTTGAATGATATAAACGTAACCTTCGGGCGTTAAAATCTCAAAATTAATTGGTAACTTTGAGATTTTGTAATGTAATGGACGTTTCTAAAAATCGACAGAGATACAAACATTATACATGCCTGTGCTTTTCAGTAATGGGACAAAGAAGATTTAGAGTTTCGGTAATTTATAAAGCTACTTTTATTATGTGTTGTGATCAAGTTATTGTCATTTAATTATCTATATATGTAGTTGTTTTATTCTAAATTGTTGTATTAAATTTTTTTATATTATAAATATAAAGTATTAGTATAAAATTACCTCTAAATAATTCAAAAATTATTGGATAATTCAACAATCATCACTTTGAGATGGGTGTCCTTATTGCTCCTCCGGAAGCAGGAGATGCGTCAATTAACATCATACCACAAATGAAGAAATATTCTGCTATTCCTGGAAAATCTTCTAAGAGTTTGGTTCCTGCAGTGTCAGAAAGAAATGTTACTAATCGAAGTGCTTTAATGATTGCATCCAACTATGATTCTACCAATAATATAAACAAAGATACACATAGACACACAGTTTTAATGGATGATAATATGTTTGATAAGATGAGCAATTCTACAATTCATAATAGTTGTCAATTCCCTTACTACAGGTTACACTTACTGTTTTATTTCATTATGTAAAATTTTATGACACAGATTTTACATTTTACTTGAATTGTTAGATATCTATTTTTTGTAGGAGTAATAAAAGCGATAAATGTGCTGATGCAGTTTTGGTAAAAGACATAGGTGTATCATGTAAGCTTCTAAATCAAAATACCTCTAAAATGAGTCTTCCTGAAACAAGAATTCTTGTTAAGCATCTAAAAAAAGAATATAATGATTTGACTAGCATTACAAATAAAATAACAGCATACACAAAAGACATATTGAGCCATTTATCAAAGAAAAATCAAAGAAAGCACCCGCTTCTTAAAGATTTGGTATTTAATTTGTGAATAATTTGTTACATAATCTATAATTACTATGATGAATTTGGTATACATTAAATCTTTATATAACCAATGTTTGCATGTAACTAACTTTATACTACTTTCTTTATAAATACTACTTTCTTTATAAGTGAAAACTGAATGTTATTTAGAAGTGAAAGTTCAATTTATATGAAATACAAAAATTTATGTTTTATTATATTCTATAGATAGCTTCAAAACATGCAATAGCATCTCAGTATGTGGACACCAAAGGTAATCTCTGTTTGAAATTGAGACTTTTTAATAATGCTGAGACTCAATGCACTGCTCAGCAAGTTGTTGAGGATTCTGATAATATACTGTGCAAAAGTGAATATGTTACAAAGGAATCCCACAGTAAAAATTGTAAATATTACAATTATCTTATACCAAATTTAAACAAAAACAAAAATTTGTTTAATTTAATTAAAACTACATGCAATATATACATATATAGCAAAAAATCAAATGTTAGATAAAAATGTGGCAAAACGTGAAGATAATAGTAACATAAAATCGAAACATGAAAAAGATAGCCAAACTTTAACTAATAAAAAAAACGCGGAAACAAGTACTCCAAATTCAACGTCGTCCAGTATTTCTTCAATTTATAATTATCTAACGATGAGGAAGAAAAAAACATCAAACGAATCCTTAAACACCAAATATGTAACATTCAATGACGTACATAAAAATAACAAATTAAGAAAAATCAATAATAATAAAGATTGCATGCATCAGTTAGAATTCAAAAGACATTGCCCGGCAATATTTACTAATTGGAAAGAAATTTCAAACTCGAAACAGTCTAAAAATAAATCATTATCCACTTTTTCTACTGAAGCGCAGCAAACGGTTGGTTTAATAATATATGTATATGCTTTGAAGACAAAATTTATACTGTGATTGTAATCATTACTTTCTGATTACAGGAAGATACAAAAAAGAAAATTTTACAAAAAGAACTTCCCAATTGTAATACAATTAAAAATATACCCAACACAAAGTTTCACACAGTCAATATTCGAATTGTTAAGAAAAGTAAAGAAGATACGTAATTTCTTTTTATCTTTTATGTTTCAATATTTGTTCGTATGTAATAAATATTTTTATACCATTTCAAATTTATTGCACTTCCTTTGAATTTAATAATTTTAATTAATTTCCACTTATTTTTACACTTGCAAATTTTTATTAATTGGAGTATTTTTTTTTTCGATTTTCGTTCATACGAGTATCGATATTTTGCAAATCGATAGTTTGATTTGTCTAGTGGTATTTAAATTTAATCAAATAAAAAAAAAACATATCAAAGTTTATATGTATATAAAACATATCAAAGTATTTGTATGTGTATAAAATGTATATTATCAAAAACTTTTATCACAGAAGAATTAATTAATTAATTTAGAAGAAACTGAAACATAACCAATATAGGTTATGTTTCTCACTGTCAAGAGCTTATAATTTGTGTCATAAATTCTTCTGAAATAAATCTTTTTATCACTATATTTAATAAAAGCAAAGAACATGATTTCTGATGAATGTAAACAACGTCGTACGTGGAATAACATAAAAATAAATAATGATACTTATATGGTTTCTGTTACCCAGGAAGATGACACAATTAAAGTTTTTTTAACTAATCTTATTGAAATATGGATGGATACACTGACAAAAGAAATTATTTTAGACAGATGTCGGGTAATTAACTACAATGAGTATTTTATAGTATTTTATAGGTTCTAAGTAATTTTGATGTAACATTTATTACAAAACTTCCAGCTATAATGAACTAAATTCAATTTGATTGTTCTTTTCAGAAATTGAATCCACTTTTAAATATTGAGGATCTTAACTATTACAATGTTATATTAAACATTTTGAACAATATGCCAAGAAACATTATCAATGCATCTGTGGAACATATAAAGTTACGAGCTGAAATAGATGGTGGTACGATGAAATTTGATGTAAATTTAACCAAAGGAACATCTCAAGATTTTTGGGAAATTATAACTAAGCCTCTATGTATATCGTCAATGGAAATTAGTCGTCAGCATAAATTTCTTTTAGATTTAGTGAAAAGGAAGGATGAAGAAATTTCTGAATACAAAGTAGAAGGAGCAGAGTTAATAAGAAGTGTGTTTCTTTTATCATATATTAAAAATACTATTTTAATGATATAAGATTTCATGCTTCATTGTTTGATACAGAGCATATTGAAACAAAATGTTTTAAAGAGGAGCAACTTAAAATAACAATTCTTGATCCAAATATTATTGATTGTACAAATATATTCCAAAGTGCGATGAATTTTTATAATGAATTTACTTTATATGAATATAATAAAACTTCTACAGAATCTACAAGGTATTAATAAAACATTATTTAACATTAATTATAGAAAATGTAATAAAAATTTATATAATTTATAATATACTACAGCAGCAATAACGATGACACGCAGGAAATGGTGCAAAATAGATTTGTTCAGAATGATAGTAAAAATATATGTAATTCTGATACTACTGTGCAAAGAATCACAGAATCTGTATATTCAGAAAATAAAAAGCAAAACAAAGATACAACTAGCAAGAAAGTAACCACTAATAAAATTGGAACTGCAAATATATCATACAGACCGCCCAAAAAGTTAAAAAAAGGTTTGAATGAACCTATATTATAAAATATAATATCTAAAACTTATAAAAAGAGAATAATTGAAATATGTATAATATCCAGAGAAAAAGGTATTCGATAAAAATTATTGAAATACTTTTTCTTCCTACGTTTATTAATCTAAATAGTAATTAAAGCAAAACTTTACTTTAGCTACTAATTATAGTGAAATTGTAGATATACATATTTGATATACTTATATATATATATATATATATATATAATATAAAGCGCAATTATTGAATTAATATTTTGATTAATACTATTTTACTAATATTAAAAATACTAGAATATGCTTAGATATTATTTTAATGGTATTTATTTTTAAAAAATATTAATTGACGATATTAATATATCATCAGCTTTTTTATATGAAATTGCGAGAACAGTTCAAAATAATAAAATATGTTTTATCTTCTTTTACTTTTTATTTTGAATTTTATGTTTGAGCTTTTTCTCTGGATATTGCTCCAAACGTACATATATTTGTAAATTTATTATTTTAGTGAGAAATTGTACGTGGAACATAAATTGTATCATATAAAAAAAATGATTATTTTTTTTATATAATATTTATATGAAAAAGAAACACATAGATATGAACTACTACTTGTTATCTATTTCCTACATTCCATCGTTTATTGTTTATTATTTATTCATTATGTTAAAAACGGTTATATTAAAATATTTAGCAGCGTTACAAATAAAAAAAATGAAATTTTAAATAATACTTTAAAAAATTTCACCGGGCTCGTCCGGGATTTGAACCCGGGACCTCTCGCACCCTAAGCGAGAATCATACCCCTAGACCAACGAGCCGTATTGTGAAGTATTTTCTTTAGTAGAAATATCTTCCGTAATGGCGGCAACACTGTCAATTTAAAGTATTATCATTCTTATTGTTTAATGATCATTTCTCATCGTACATGGTATAGTACTTTGCGTGCAAGATGGCGGAACGGAGCCAGCGAGACTTTAACAGGAGTGCATTGACAGTGCGAGGTCGACGGGTAAATAATATATATTATTATCAACATACAATTTTAATGGACTTTGGATTGTTCTTTGTGCAAACTGTTGCACGTGGTTTTAATAATTCAGGCTTGGTACACGGGACAACGAGCAGAAAAGATACCCGAGGGGTTAGTGGGTGTCGTTGGTAATGATTGCATGGGTTTAGATCTGTCTTATAACGAACTAACCTCTATCAGCGCTGTTAAATACTTCCAAAGTCTCCAGGAGTTGATACTCGACAACAATAAACTGCGGGACCTCAGAACATTACCGTATATGCCAACTTTGACCACACTCAGTTTGAACAATAACAAGGTTTGTTTTTTGCTATACCACTATTTCAATGTATTAAAATTATCACTAACGGGGTGATCATGCATTATTTGACGTTGTATATTGTTAACAAATTTATAAATTAAATGACTTTTAATAATTTTTCAATTACGATATTTTACTTTGTATTAAATCAGTCAATTATTTAGTATATGTATGCCACTTGTTACTGTGTTATATCACCTTCTTTGCAGAGTACATTAATTAGCACACAAGTGTCTACATACATAATTATTGAACGATTAAATCATTAGTTAATGTTCTTTCAATCCCGTGGAATTGGAAGAACAATTATTTTCTCGGTTCTTTATTTCACTAAAATTTCATTTCGAAATATACGCTTAAATACATTTTAGTATAATGCTGTTAAGTGTTATCGTTATCTTATGCCGATAGATTTATCTTCCGCTGTATTTAAATGTTATAAAGTTTCTATTTATAGTGACAATCTGCGTGGTCTCTTTTATTAACTTTTTTTTTTCTTTTTATAAAAAAAGCAAAAATTCTAAATTGAAATTAAAAATGAAGAAAGGTTTACCAAACTTTGTTAATTTATTTTGATAGATTTGATCATTATGAAAGTACAGATATACTGAATAGAAGCATTATTAGTCAATCCAACATTAATCTTTTCGAATCTTCTGTGATATCGTATCACTCGCGAATGATTTTGATAAATGAACAGTCCAAAAACACGCACGATATATTTGTTCTTGTTAACGCTAAGAAAATAACGAAGATTAAAAATGAGCTAATGTTGCGCATATTGCTTGATTTTGGCACAAGTATTGCAATGATTATTCGAAGGAGGTGAAATAAAATGTTTGCCTTCGTCGTTGAGTTAACTGTACTCGCCGCGATTGGGAAACTTGTGAAGGAACAGCTTATGAGTTATTCATCTCGATTAAAATTCCAAACGTGCATCGATGATACACTTTTGGTATCTTATATCATCGAGAATGCGAATCGGTTCGATGACATTTATATCGTTCATCTTTCGTTTATCGTCGTAAATAAGAGACGGTGATGTATAATCAGGGCGCGAATTTGCATATTTTCATCAGTAACGGTATTAAACTTTTTGTTTGCTTAAACGATGTAATTATAAATAATAATTGAATCGATTAATTGGAAAGTTTTTCTATGTTATTACACGATTGTATTATTTTAAATGATGTTACATCATGAAATATATAATTATAATTTACATTTAGAAGTCTGGATATGAAATATATTTTGTTCTGCGATTATGAAATATATCGATGATAAGTTTATAATAAAAAATAAATAATTGTTTAGATAACAGATATAGATATCGCGTTGAAAAGGATACAGGAGTGTTGTCCGAACGTGGTGTACATAAGCCTGCTCGGCAATCCAGGATGTCCCGATCAGTTGACCAATCCAACGTCAACCGACGACGAAGATTATAATCGTTACAGATTATACGCGATATACGTACTACCCCCGACTCTTCGTTTTCTTGATTCGCGATTTATTACGCGACAAGAACGGAATGACGCTGAAAGACGAGGAAAATACTCAAGGACTGTGAAATTTGTCCCAGAATTGTCAAAATTCGTTCAAAACCCGATGGATAAATTCGATGATTATTTCTTTAACATTAATTATACACCTTTACCAACGTCAATTCGTGATCCTCTTGATCACAAAGGTACGATTTTCATACTTTATTATCAGCATTTTATTACTCTTGCGACTCTGTTTTCTTCTGTAGAAGAATTACTCCAATAAAGTTGAATAATGATATCGTATTGTTAACGTTTTGAGTATGTATGTACTGTATAATATTGAATATTTATTGTATAATATCTGACAATGTAGAATCAATTTAATGTTAATATCAAAGATAATTGTTTGAGTCGCTATAGTATTATATTGTTAGTAAATCAATCAGAAATCCTGATTAGGAAATTAAGTTTTAAATAAAATAGATATTTAACACTCTTCACGAAATATTAAATACAGCGTCATTATTTAATTTCAATCTATAAAAACACTTTTATCATCAATGAACCAAATATTCCAGTAGAATTAAATTTACCTTGTCTTAATTGTATATATGAAATTAATTTGTGCAAAATTGCTTCAACGACAATATTTTTCTGTTCTAGGAGCATTTGGCAAATGCAAACATCGATATTCAGGAAAGAATTCGGAAGGGAATCGATTTATTTCGAATAACGATCTTTGAACATAGATTAAGTCGAGTATCTTCGCAATGTAGGCCACGATCGATATTCTCCCAACAAATGATAAAAACCAGTAATCCAGGCTCGTAGAACAGGTACTGAGTGAAACAATGCACAAATCTTTTTTTACTTTCTCGACACTTTTTTTCCCTCTTTGTTTTATTACGAAAAATCTCATCTACGTGCCTGACGTCGCGTTTGTTCGAATTTATATCTCATAGTTGTTAATTCTTTTTTTATCTATCTACATATATTGAATAAAATATAGAATTCATTATGAGTAAACGTACAAAATTTTATTATCACGTACACTGATGAGTGGCATATAAATAAATGTCCAAGTAATATCTCTATTTTCGTTCGAATCGAACGATCCAATTCGAGTGTTACGCGACAGTCTGAGAACGGAAACAGAAAACGCGCGCGCGTGTCATGAATTCCAACACCTCGGTTCTTTTCTTCCTGCTCATCAACTTTATTATCATAATTTAATGTTATTGGTCCTTAAACGTACACAACATAGTCTCGCAACAATACTTTCTACACGCAACAAACTCGGCTTTCTCCGCGAACAAACACAGCTCATCGAATCTCTGAAACTCTCGTTTCGCATTGACAAATTTTTCCTAATCGATCGGTCCGCTGACACGCGTTTTTAAGAGAAGAACTTACGTCGAAGGCAGTAATTTAAAATACTCTCGATTGTTAACCCTGTATTTAGGAAGAACCTTACGGATAAGTACACGATCCATGTTACGCTCTATACTTGCCTATATGAAATAAACCGGAAACTCGGCGTTGTAATAATTAATTAAATACGATTACGTCAGCCTTTCGATTCGTTCCGGATGTAGTTAATACTTACTCGAGTACTGCTATATTCCTAGAATGAAGTGTTCACGGATCAGTGTTTCTTACATACATTTATGTATTATCGCAAGCGCATCCTCTACTCGCGTACGCTTCTTTCTTACGAAACACTGGTTTTCTTTTCGTTTTACTCAATCCAAGACTTCCATCCGTTGACGAATAACCGGTTCAAAGCCCCATGGCCTATCATATATTGTGTATCCCTACGTATATGTATAAATATAACATTTATATGAATATATTTCTATAGAATAGGAACCGGTCATATTTAATTCCTTAAATACACCGTTCCATCCGGTCTGGCTGTATTCAGCGCAAGAAATCGTTTCGAGTATTGTACACACTGGAAGCATCTTTCTCTTTAAGAAAGGGAAGTGTTTACAATGCAAGCCACGTTCCAAACGATGGAACTTTTTATCCTTGAATTAATTGTCAAGTAAAATATACTTCATAAAATATATATGTATATATATATATCATTTATCATTTGTGTTTCTTCTTTTCGTTCGCTGAAAGATAGGACTATTAAATTGTATTGTTGCGATCGACGAATCGTTTCCCAAAAATGTGCACGTTTGGAACGAGGCCGTGTTAACCCCAAGTTCTGTATCCTACTATCGCGAATAATAATATACTTGGCCACGAAGAACGTTCGTGCACGACGAATACTCGACAGTCATCACGTCTCGCTATTGGACGGATGTCCGCGTTTAAAAAAGTTTTGCTCCGCTATCGTCTAACGTCAAATTCTTATCCAACGTGTAGAGAACGGGACACGTCGTTTCCACGGTATTGCACGAATTTTGCGCGTCTATAATCTTACTTGCTTTGTAAGAATATATACTATGTACGCAAACACGAAATGGACGATTAAAAAATGAACGAAGAAAAGGTAACAAAGATAACGAAGAAGACATGCAAGGATACAATGATAGAAAAACAAAGAAAAATTACTCGAAGAATATCGTATATCGTATATCGATTTTTCATACAACAATTCAAAAATAGAGAGAAAGAACGTGATTCCAAACAATACCTACGAAATAATGTACTCGAAAGCAAACGAAAACTGCAAACTAAAATTCCAACTAACGTGCAGTTACGCTCATTTACAAATTAAACTGGACGTAATGGTAAGTAGATATTAATTTTAGAATCAGGATTAGATTACTTAGGGCATTTCAAAGGCCAATATTTCGTAACGACCACTGTCGGTTCCTTTAGAGCCTAAATTGTAATAACAAGGTGTTCACAGATTTACTAGCCAGCATTTTTCTCATAAACGATAAATATGAGAAAAAATGAAAGAGGGGGAAAACAGGTCTTTCTAAGCAATATGGTGGTGTATGAAAATTTTTTGTATTTGCACCATTTTTTTAAAATGGAGATGAACTTTCATTTTTTAAATAAAATGCTACGTACTTTTTTTTTACATGATACAAAAACGATGACCAACGACGTACCACATAATGATCTTCAGTGTTACACAAGATCAAAGTTAAAAATGAAAGAAAATTTTTAAATGTTTCGTGCTATTTTATTGATACACAAGAAATGTATTCATAAAATATTCGTACTTCTTCTCTTCTTTCTTATCTCGTGTGAAATTTTATTGAGTTTATCTTGAGTTATATAACTTTTATATAACATAAAAAAATATGTTAGCA
Source organism: Frieseomelitta varia (assembly GCF_011392965.1). NCBI lineage: Eukaryota > Metazoa > Arthropoda > Insecta > Hymenoptera > Apidae > Frieseomelitta > Frieseomelitta varia. Next base: position 442,278 of record NW_025110115.1, on the reverse strand, counting down.
TTTTATTTTAAAAAATTAAAAGTCTAAGAAGAAGGTGTCATCTTCATTTCTAAAAAGATAACACAAATGTAAAAGAATTAAAAAAAAAAAAAACTCTTTTCTCTTCCGTACATACTCGTTTACGAGGAAAACGCTGTAAATCTGCGAACACCCTGTAGACTGTGCCCTGTAAAGAGGATACAACGCCTTCGTATCGGTCTCGAAGGCACTGATTATTTTCTCGCCTTTCTTTCTTCTTCTTCTTTCGAAAATCGTAATTCCGAAATTAATCAACGTGTGGTCCGCTGTTGTATACTGTCACGTATGTATGTATGTACATGATACGTATGCGTGTGTTTAAGTTAAACTAGGCCGAAGCGTTTCGAGCTTCGTTGATACGGAGACGTGCAATGTTCGCGATCGAACGGTGTCTTTAGCTTAAGCACGAAGGAAATCACTAAGACGAGAAGGCTTAGGGTGCGCTGTTCTTCCCGTGATTATGCAGGTTTGGCCTCAACGTCACAGCGCCCTCGACCCAGAAGTTGGGCCTTTCGAGCATGCTTTGCCAAAGCGATAGCTCTCGACCGGTTGCGTCCATCCAGTCCACTGGTTTCCCGTAGTGTTTTCCTTCGAAAGATTAATTAATTTGTTTTATACATTGACCGAAAAGTTCCCATGGCAATATCGTGAACGAAGAACAAGGTAGATTTTAAACATTGTTGACTTTCACAAATAAATTCATTCGTAAAAGTGTTAGATTATCTCAAGTTTTCTAAATAAAATATGTGACCTTCCTCAAAAAAAAAAAAAGATAGTGATCACCGAATTATCATTCTAACTATCGCATTGTACTGGCTAGAAACCAGCCGTTTTCAAGACATTCTTACAAGATTATCATTAGAATGATATGTTACTAAGTTTTACTTTGATTTATGTACCTGTGCCAAGATTAAATCGAACGCCGCCCAAGAATTCGTTACTAGCGATACGATCGTGGTCCCAGACTGTCAATTCCAGCCCACGTTCCGCTAATTCTTGCAGACTCACGTCCTTATAAATGAAAGTATGGCCCCACACCGGTGAACCGCCAGATCTGCGAACCACTCCAGTCTTTTGCTTCCCAGAACGCCCTTTGTCAGGTAGTAAATAACTGAAAGTGTTTGACAATCAGTACATAGGTCTCTTCCGTTACACGATTTACTGTAGAGATGTACCTTTTGCAGAACGGATCGCACGTTCCCGAATTCTTCGCCCTGGTTTGCAAATTTCTAGCTTCCTTCACAAGTACGTGCAACGAGCCGCGACTCCAGTTCTTCTTCGACTTGGAAGCACCACGATCCACTCCTACTTCTCGGTCTCGTTCCTGTTGCGTAGGATCCGGTGGCACGAACTTCAGACCAACGATCACCTCGCCCTTGTATGCAACAGGATCGTCGAACGGCTCTGTCTGCAAAATTTGCCATCACGATGAGAACTGAATACGCAATAACCTATTAGAAGAGACAGTCTTGGCGTTTAAGATCGTTCAAATTAAACATCAAGTAATTTTGGAAAGGAACACTGATATGCTTTGAATAGATTTTTAGTACTTCAGGTAGTCTCATATTTTGAATATCATTTTTATTAACTCGCTACACAAGCAATTAAATTTAAAAAAAAAAAAAAGAAACAAAATCATACGCAATGGCAATGCTAATTATATGACTGTGAAATGGTAAAATTTGGAAGTTTCTAGCAATGATTCTAATTCTTGCACATGCAGTCGCATCGCAAAGTAGTGCAGTGAGAGGTTCGTTTGCAAGTATATCGCGTATTTTCCTGTAGAAATGCTTTCTTCATTCATGCTCTTCTTCATTGGTCAATGAATCGTGCAATATTGCTCTCTCGCGAAGTGTATAGCTTTATTAACGTAAATAAAAACAAATAAAAGACGTTTTACGCACGGAGGATAATTAAGTCCGTACGAAGACTTACTTTCTTCGGTCGGTTCTCGCCGCGCTTTTATATCTAGAACGATCTGTATTGTGTTTAAAATTAGTGAGAAAGAGGTAGAATGCGATTCGTAAAATTTTACCGGCTGATAAGTTTTAGTTTCATTGGAGAATCGAAAGCCGCAAGAGCAGCTTTAAAACAAAACTATGAAATTGAAATTAACTTCACTCGTGAATTATTTTTTGAAAAAACTTTTAAGTATTTTGAATATTTAAAATTTATTATTTAATATTATTTAATAATTTAAATTTATTATTTAATATTATTCAACGTTACATGTACAATTTAAATATTTGACTTAAAAGCTATTTGTATAATACAGCAAGCACTTTGTATTAATCCAAAATGTTTTTACATTTTTTTTAAAAGCCAAAATTAGGTATACAGATATAAATGAGTCAAGTTTTCATAATATGTTTGCTCGCGAAAGTTATCAACAAACAGTTTAATTATTTTGAGAGAAGTTTAAAATATTTACTATCGATAAATTTTGCACTCGTCTAGAAGAAACATGTATCCAAGTCAATAATTTTTTAAATCCACAATGCTCGGCAATTCAAATAAAACGATGACACATCTGTGCAAGAAATTAGTACCTCTCATCCTGAGATGTAGCATTCAGCAAATTTGCTATTTTGTTCGTTCCACTCTGAACTTTTCTTTCCAGTCTAAGCATAATTCATTGACAAACTGATTTCTCGCTACTCGCTTTGTACCTCCTTGCATCAATAACGAAACATCTCTCCTGTTTATGCGTTTATGCTAGACAAGTAATCGTAGACTTACTCGTTCCTGAAGCGGGTACCACTTCGGTGTCGGATCGTCGAAGATTTTGTTCTCCAATGGCATTCGAACCTCGCCGAGGAAATCGTTGCGTCCAAACATGTCTGAATGCCAAACCGTGAGCCACAGTGTTCTGGTCTCTAGGCCGCTCAGACTCATGTGGAACTGAAATGTCGTGGTGTGGCGAACCATCCAAGCTCTAACTCTCATGCAGGAGCAAAGGGAAAGGGACGAATGCTGTTTCGATGCTCAATACTGATCGCGAATGAAAATGCTTACCTTCAACGTCTCGTTGAACTCGGGGTTCAGCGTGTGTTTCTTCACCTTCGTTTTTCGTTTGCCGCTCTTCGACTTGTCCGGCAGTAAGTACACTTTCACGTATCTGTTGGGACGTTGAATTCGCATCAGTTTAGAATGAAAACAAAAACAAATAATTACACGAGAAATTTGTATAATTGCCTTCGTTATCCCCCCTTTGCCCCTCGTTTTAACAATTTAATTAAGTATCACTGTTCCCTCTGAATTTTGAAAAAATGGTACAAGTATTTTAAATATTAGAAATATTGACTCCACGTACTGCTTTCGCTAAAATATTTCTTTACAACGATACTTTGTTATCAAGAGGAATGAAATTGAGAAAAAAATATTGCAATCATCGGTCACGGTGTACTATTCTACGTTTGTAGAAGGAAAGAAATGTACTAACGTGTCGCTAGCTCCTACAAATTGGCAATAACTATTCAGGTAAGCAAGAAAACAATTAGTACGTTAGAAGACACGCGTGATCGGTAGCGTGATTCTGATAAATCATTCTCGGCACGGTGAGTCATGCGTTACTTACGGATCGGATCGTTTGCGTTTTACGTCAACCGGCGCTAAATTTTTGCACTTGGTTACGTGAACCTCGAACGCCAGGTGCTTGTAGTCGTATTGCAACGCGAATTCGACTTCTCCAGTGACGACGACCGAGCGACAGCACCGTCCTTCGCCGGCACCGCTATAAACCGACGCCATTGAATCTGAACGTGCCTGAAAAACAATTCACGATTAACAATTCATATTTGTACCGCAATTGTACAATTGTAATTTGTAACGAACGAACGAATTCAGAAAGAAATCCTGTAACAATAAACTGCAAGCTAACCAAAATCTTTTATCTTTTCTCAGAAAAATTTTCTGATCGATCACAATAAATCGATCATAATCGACTCTGTGAAATCTGAAGAAATTTGCATTTTAAACATTTTGGAAATCTTTTAAGGAACAATTCGAATACATTAAAAACAATTTAAACGACGAATTCTGCTCTTGAAATATTTCGAGTCCAGTTCAGTTTTCGACGTTACCGCAGCAGGTTGTCACAGATTTACCGAACGTATCGTTTCTGATACTTACTCCAAGACTCGACAAAGATGCACGCGTGGCAAGATGTCCAGAATGTAGCCCGGAATCCATGTCATCTACGTCGATCACTGTGTGACTAGAGCCTGTTCGTGATCCTGCGCCAATGATCGGAGTACTGCAAGCTTCTGACAAGCTACTTCCGTCATCTGTAACATAAATGATACAATTAGACGGATGAATAATATAACTGACCGATAAATCAAACGGTTTTCACCTTTGCAGCGAAATTTCTTTTTTCTTTTTTATTTTCTCTTTCACACGATATATTTGAACAATGTTTCGAGCTTCCATATAGTTGGCAGAGAGCAAATAAATTAGATTACTCCCAGTATTGGAATGACACTGTATTCCTGAGCATGAAAACAAGTAACTTTCAATTGGCTTCAATTACAATGACGATTTAATCATTTACCTATACTCTGTACTCATATACAAATATCATAAATAAATATATATTTGTATTCATTACAAATGTACGTACGATACTTAAATCCATAAAATAATCCCTTCTTGAGATTCAGATTGTTTGATTTGACAAGATCGACATAATCGAATTTATTACATTAAAAAAAAAAGAACCAAGAACATTGGTTTACAATAGGACGAAACTCGGATGTCATCCAAAGACGAATTCCTTATCCAGGATTACCTTGTTGTAACCATGCTGAAAAACAATCATGGAACAAAATATGGAACACCTCCAAGAAAACAAAAACTCATGATATAATCCAAGATTTCTATCAAACAATACCTACTCACAACATGAAAAGAAAAGACAGAATAGTCATGACAAGGCATAGAACAGGACACTGCAAACTCGCACATGAGTATCTATTTAAAAAAAAAAACAGAACCGCCAATGTGTATCTAATGCAACCGAATTTTATCAACCAATCATCTTCTATTTGAATGCAGCAAACACCACGCTCGAAAATACAAAATAACTTCACCGGCAGCCCTGACGTCGCAGAAACACATAGGAAATGTCCTGAACTATCTAAAAGAAACTGACATCTACCATAAGATATAATCGTCTTGAAAAGAAGGAAACAGTACCTAGCTAATGACCAGAAGGTAGATTTAATCATAAAATAAAAAAGAAGAAATAGGACGAAACTGACTTATTCCATCCTGGGAACTGTTATCGCAGCTCCTCTGCTGGCTGGTTCTCCGCACTCGACACTTCGGGAACAACTCGGAATGCAAAGGCGAGCTCTTCTGTTCGTCCGATTTTTTGATCACGTGCCTCGGGAATACGTCCGACAGAGAATATTCACCGTCGCTCTCGCTGCAATCGTTCCTCCTGCTCGTTCTGGATAGCATCGGCAAGCTGTTCACCACGCGTTTAATACCGAACAGTGAGGCACTCGACGCGCAAATTCTGTCCTCGGAACTCGCTGCGCTGATCGTCGACGCGCTTTTCCCCGGATCTCTCGATCCCACGCAACTGCAATCGGGCATCAACGAACAATCGGCATCGACGTTCGCCGGGATCTCGTTCCTCGTCAACGAGTCGTTCGACGACATTCGTTTCATCTCCAGTTGCTCGTCATTCGTCAAGATTCTCTCGTTCGACGATTCCTCCGGCGTGCGACGTTCGCTCCTCGGGTAGCAAGGGACAACGGTGCAACAGTCGAAGAACAAACTCGAGGTGACGCGTCGCGTGATTTCTCGAAGCGACCGCGATCGATCAGCCGCGTTGAAAGCGGCGTACCCGGTGCTCTTCGTCATTTTCACTCGCGATCCACAGATCCTTCGAGTGCTCGTTCGCTCGTACTTCTCTCTTGCAACACTTTCCTCCGGCTCTGAGGGAGGGAAGAAAAAGGGGCCGGAAGTTCGTTCGTTTCACTTCGATAACCGCCGACAGTGGAGATTCTTTCTCTCCCCGCCGCCTCTTTCTATCCTCTGGTTGAATCGCAACGAATCGCAGAACAACGCCAAGAGAACGAATATCAGTGTGCGTCGGGATCGTTTTCGGTGTTGAACTTCGAAACGGTTAAACGCCACTCGTGCTCGTGCTCGTGCTCGTTCTCGTTCATTCTGGTTCAACGGTTACGTGCGCGTAACAATTCCGCGCAATTACCCCGAGCGATTTCGCGAACAACCCCTTTTGGCAATTTACGCGAAACGTTTCGCCGCGTAACCGTAGAGGCGAAACGCTCCCGATACCGGCGAGCTCGTTTCTGATAGTGTAACGAGGGGAAACGAGCACCGCTGATAAAACTGATTTTTTTTTTTTTTCACTTCCTGCTTTCCGGCCTGGATACGAGTGGGCGGGCTTTCACGTTCAAGGTTCCACGGCCCCACGGAATAACGATAAGCGACGATATTTTAATTATATTTTTCAGCGTTTCCTTCTGCTGGAAAGTCGCTGGTTTCGGATTCTAACGCCTTTAAATTTCCATTTTTCGATGCCAGAACCATCGAAGATTGGAATATGAAGCTTGTAAAGTATGCGAAACTTAAATCAGAACGCAAGAAACGAGAACCGATAAGGAACGTGAACTTTTATTCACGTGTTTCATGGAAAATTATTTAAATTTCTACAAATGTATCTAAAAATATTGTAAGTTTATAAAATTTCATTTTTTCAATATCAGAACTATCAAAAACTGGAATATGAAGCTTGCAAAAGCTTGCAAAACTTACAAAATCTTGAATCAGAGTGCAAGAAACAAGAACCGATAAGGAACGTGAACTTTTATTCATGTGTTTCATGGAAAATTATTTAAATTCCTAAAAATATTGTAAGTTTATAAAATTTCATTTTTTCAATATCAGAACTATCGAAAACTGAAATATGAAGCTTGCAAAAGCTTGCAAAACTTACAAAATGTTGAATCAGAGTGCAAGAAACAAGAACCGATAAGGAACGTGAACTTTTATTCATGTGTTTCATGGAAAATTATTTAAATTCCTAAAAATATTGTAAGTTTATAAAATTTCATTTTTTCAATATCAGAACTATCGAAAACTGAAATATGAAGCTTGCAAAAGCTTGCAAAATCTACAAAATGTTAAATCAGAGTGCAAGAAACAAGAAACGATAAAGAACGTGAATTTTTATTCATGTGTTTCATAGAAAATTATTCAAATCTCTAAAAATAAATCATTGTAAGTCTATAAAATTTGTTTGAAAAATTACGAATATCATTTTGAATACCATTGGTGTTGAAATGCAAGAAATAGGAGGAAGTTCGTAACACAACAAAGAACTTTTACGAAAAATCATTCGGATTTAAAAATATATTATTGTAGGTTTGTAAGGCTTGTCTGAAAAATTAAAAATCGATGATTTGCATTATTCAGGTATTTAACTACAATCCAAACTACAATAGCGATGAACTTGGACATAGCAAGTGCTGTATTATTTATCTTTTTGTAGGATAATCGTGTTAACATTCATGTATTTGTGGGAAATTTACAAATTCATAAATATATCTCTCTCAGGGTCCACCTATAGTCAGTACAATCATTTATAGGATTATAACAAACTTTCGTATCACAGTCGCATTTCAGGTGCAATTTCCATGAGCAACTGCAAGAAATGTGTGTCAAGGTGAGTGTTGGCAAGTGAGTGAAAAAAAAAAAATGCCTCTCGTAAATACCTATGCATTTTACACTTTAGTACATTAATGTCCATCTATTTATCTTTTAAGTGTCTCTTCTATAACTCTCGAAATTCGCATTTAAGCTTCTCGAGAAATAAAATGAAATCTGCCCATTGTTACGTATCAACGAAACAAATAAACTGCTCGACAATAAATATTAACAGCTGTTTCCTGACAAATTAACGTCGACATTTCGTTTCGAAAGCGAAGCGTGCACGTTCCGATCGAAAACACGTTAGAATTCAGTTAGAGAGCGAGTCTGATTTTCAACAACCGAAAAATCGTCAATCTCCTACGCGATTTTCACATCGCGAATAATTTTTATACGCGAGAAAGGAGCGCGAAGGCTCCGGTCTGCGTCGCTCGAAGTTTCACGTCGAGTTGTCCTCTTTTTCGCGTGTACACCGCTAAAGCGTGTAACCAAAGTACAGTCAGCGGAATCGATACACCGTTTCCAGTTCCACGAGTTGCTCGGAGAGGTACATATCTGGAAAAGGTAACTCGTGTTATCCGAGTGAACCTACGACACCTGCACAACGATGCGTGAGCATACACCCACGCGATCGGCAAATATCGTTCCCGATACGCGTTCCACGCAACACGAGAACAAGTATTACGCGCGATACGCGCGCGTGCGTAGCTCGGCGAAAGCTAGAGTTCTGCATAATGAACACTGGAATGTCATTTTCAATATGTAATCCATACGAGTTTCCAGGAAGCTTTACATTGATTATTGTGAATTTACGAATTTCGGAATTCGTTGCTATCACTCGTTTCGTGGAATTGACAATTGCGAACAGGTGGCTGTTATAAAATGGCAACAATGAGCCAAGAGACTGACCTATAAATTTTATAAAATTATAGGATCCAGATGGGAAAAAACGAAGGGAAAATGTTAGGTGAGTTTTTTGGAATTTCCTCTTGTAGCCTATTAAAGAAATAGAATATATTGAGACCTATCGAGGACATCAGAAATTATTTCTTGAAATTTTATAAAATTATAGGATCTAGATGAAAAAAACGAAGGGAAAATGTTAGGTGAGTTTTTTGGAATTTCCTCTCGTAGTCTATTAAAGAAATAGAATATATTGAGATTGACCTATCGAGGACATCAGAAATTATTTCCTGAAATTTTATAAAATTATATGATCTAGATGAAAAAAACGAAGGGAAAGTGTTAGGTGAGTTTTTTGGAATTTCTTCTCGTAGTCTATTTAAGAAATAGAATATACTGAGATTGACCTATCGAGAACATCAGAAATTATTTCCTGAAATTTTATAAAATTATACGATCTAGATAAAAAAAATGACGAGAAAATGTTAGGTGAGTTTTTGCAATTTTCTCTCGTAGTCTATTTAAGAAATAGAATATATTGAGATTGACCTATCGAGGACACCAGAAATTATTTCTTAATTTCTTGAAATTTTGTAAAATTATAGGATCAAGATGAGAAAAACGACAAGAAAATGTTAGATGAGTTTTTTGGAAAAAATATTTAACCTCTTGCGCTGGAATGACGTGCCACGCACGTCGAGAATTTTTTGTTCCAAAATTGTAATATTTTCTCAGTTTCCAGTATATTTAAGTAAAACAAAACAAATAATAAATTTATTATGTCTCATTAATTTCTATCCAGTGATATCATACCGACGAGTTCAAAAAGAAAGCGACAAATTATTCTATACGGTTCGGTCACTCGTTATGGTCCGCAATCAGTTGCCAGCGCAAGTAGTTAAGAAATAGAATATAACGAGTCAATCCTTTGACAGTGCGATAAAATAAAAGAATGATCTGTAAATTCAAACTACGAATCTCTCTTTTACAATTTTACAAAATAATCGAACAATTCACCAATGTTCGTAAAATTTACTCGTAAAATTCAGCGTGGAACGTTTGTTCCTCGAATAAAAAACATTGGTCCATTTCAAATTACCACCGGAGTATTAATTTTTCGATATTCCTTCGGTTTTCCACGATCTTTAACTACAATCTTCTCGCGTTAATAAGGCATGACGTTATTAAATCCCCGTGGTTTGTCACACTTTCTTTACTCCGTGGTTAGCAATCTAGATTAATTGCAAAGAAGTACATCGCGTTAAACGTACGTTTACGAGGCTCATCGTAATAAACGAGCGGCCTGATCGTGCTCAAATTAATATCAAGAATATGGATATTGTAAAACACGATAACGTCATTTCTTTTCTTCTTCTTTTTAAGCTTCAATCTAGACACTAAATCATATCCTACTTAATAAATTCTCGGCCAATTTGTCGATTTTAATCGCACATTAATTTCTTTACAAAAAGCATCTTGAAAATATATACAAATGTTGCTCGATATGTTTACAGAATTTAGAGAATTATTTTAGTTAGACTTTACAAGCTTGATGTTCTTACACAAGTTGATGTTAGAATATTTCAAAATCAATCAAAATGAAATCGGGGATATTTTCTTGAAAGAGACTGACGAGTCGGAATGCTGTTGAAGTTGAAAGAACAATCGTTACGGTGTTACGCGAATGCGAATGAATTACAAACGGCAGTGAAGTTGGAGACAGTTTTTTCACGAGTAACAGTACCTTGCTGGAGGAAGTATTGAAAGGTCATGAATAGATTGCGGATGTTTATGCAATTTTACATTTCTACGAAGAAATAGTCATAAAGGTAGAACTATGGAGGAAAATTGTTAACACTAGAATAGGCTGACCTTTAAATACTTACATTTACATACAAATTATTTAAATGATAATAATTAACAAATAATTATTTAAATGAATAATAGTTGAAATAAATATATTTATATAAATATGTTATTAGTAGTATTTCTGTACGAATAACTACGGATAGTTATAAAAAAAAAGGAAATCTTGTTCCAACGTTAAATATTGTAAAGAGTATTATTTTTTTAAACATCCTATATATTTTTGCACGTTACGTGCTTCTATGCCTTTTTTGTAACTCCAAGTTTCTCATAAATGCATAAAAATCCGCTTTTATGCTAATTGATTTATGTAAATTGATCTCTACGATCGATGCAAACCTGTCGACGATTAAGAATCTGTCCAACGCCACAATTCCAGTGTTCTGAATATTTCTCACACTAGACTATTGTTAATATCAAACACCGCGAGTTGAATATCAAACACCAGTATCAAATATAAAGATATGAGTGTGATGTTTAACTGATATTTGACTCTGTATGTAAAGTGGGTCATTAGATAAGCGAAAATTCACTCCTTGTTATTTTTGTTGAAAGAAATTTTATATATACTTGACACTAGAGATATCAATAAATATACCAGAATGTTCTCGAAGTGAGATCAAGATCGAGAACATCGGAAGAATTAAATTTGCTTAAGAAGCGTCAATTGGATAGACGACAGTAGAAGTTAATGCAAATACTTTTACACTAAGTCGAAACAAGACAATTTGCTCATCAGTTATCGACATTTAAAAAAAAAAAGAAAAAAAAACAACCAAAGATCGTAGATATTTTCTACGTGTTTATGACAAACGTAGAAAACGTAGATTAAATTAAATTACATAGATTAAACACAGATTGAATTAACAAACGTGCATAGATTAAATTAAATTACACAGATTAAACTAACTAAGATCAAATTAACAAAAAGTACATAGATCAAATTACATTCAATAATACAGTTAAAATTATATGCAATCTCCAAGTCAGCCGTGATTTTCAAATTGGCAACTCTTCTATGTCTTTCAAACGCGACATTGAATTGTTCGACATTGAATCTTTGCGAGACGTATTCGCGACAGCGATCGAGGAAGTAGCTGAAAAAAGTATCCGATCAAACTCGGTTATTCTGTAACGTGTCGGGAAATATTCTGCGTTCGATCACAATAACGTTAAATTACAGTGCAATTCATATGTGTACGTAGCGTGGAAACGTTCTGTCACGTAACGCGTGCACGTTCGGATATAACCGAGGAAAAAGCCGTGGAAAAAAGATTGGGTTCTTCGGCTCGTCAGTCGAGTACCGTTTTCTCGATCACGCAAAAAGGTGACACGCATTCAGAAAGTCGTCGGTAACCGACATACCAATTCTGTGTATGTGTGTGTGTGTGTGTGTATGTCCATCGAGCTTTCCAACTAACGTTGCAGAAAACGCACATGCTTCGCCGCAGTTGACGATAACTTTACGCGCTCGAGTTCAATAGCGAGCTGATTATCCTTCGTGACGTCGAAATACTATACCTCGAGAAAAATTTGTCTCAATGCAGGTACACGAGGCTATTTAAAAAAAAAAAAAAAAAAAAAAACACTGAAATCTCGAGGTGTTGGCAAATTGAATTGAAATTACTGATTCTCTCGGAACATTCTTTCTGCGTGTAATAAATTTTAATAAATGTAACCATAAGTAAATTTCTTTCCTCAATTACACAACGACGTGTGGGTTAAGTCGAAAATTACAAGAAATGAATTTATAGTAAGCATTATACTTTATACTTCATTTGCCGACTTCAACCTGCCTATGTTTTGTTTTGTTTCTTTCATAAAAAATAAGGATCAATTTTTACATTGCGAGTGAATAATGATAATTTTTGGTTTACTATTGAAAGAAATGTAATTTTTCTTTTCATTGTAAGTTATACTACCATAATTACCATTTTTTTTTTTTTTTTGTAAAAACATTACATCAGTGTTTTTCATTTGCGTCAAAGTATTGCACAAAATAATACAAAATATTGCATATAGTAGTTAATATAAAATATAATATAATATAAAATATTACATAAAAGTATAAATATAATGTAATATAAAATATCACATAAAAGTGTAAAATATAATGTAATATAAAATATTACATAAAAGTGTGAAATATAATGTAATATAAAATATTACATAAAAGTCCAATTTTCATAATATTAAGAGAAAAGATATGTATATGTGTTCATATGCTGACATATGTTCATATATTGACATACAAACGTTCATATGTTCATATGATCCCAATACAAAACATTGATAGAATAATATATCTCATTTTCAAAAATATTCTGAACCTAATTTTTTTTACATATTTTCATATATTAATATAATTAAAATTTAATATATTATAATATATTAATATAATTAAAATTTTTTATATATTATACAATATATTACATTATATTAATATTATATATTATATTAATTATATTCATTATTAAATTTAATATTATATATTATATCATATCATATATGAATAGTAAGGATTATTGCATTAGTCATCGAAAAAGAATCCATCCCGAGAAAGAGTTAAACCGCCAATATTCGATTAACGCAAATTTCAAATCGCTAATTTTCATCGGTACAAATTTTGTTTAATAATTAAACGAAGCTAATTTTTATTTTCTCGTACATGAGCATATTTCAGATAAAGACGATGGTATTTCATACCTCGAAGATTCTAAACGTTTTTCCAGTACTCTCGAATACTTGCGTCGGTATACAACAAGGTTGTGCTTCTCGAGTTTTTCTCTCGGTTCTTCGCGCGTACTCGTAAACGGAGAACATGTTCGAAGCGGTACGTGCGTGAAACATACGGTGCGTTGCTGGAACGCGGGGAATCGAGACCGGCATACCGAGCTAGAACGATCGTAAGGTTCCTTAGAATGTCGCGACTCTGGTCACGGTGAACCGTAATGCAGATACTAGGCTCGAAGTTTAGTAGCCGTCTAGAATTACTCGAGGTTACGACTGTCTTTCTCGCTTGGTTCTCTGTCTTTTAACACCTCGCCGCGATTTGAAATTCAAATTTCTGGCGAATTACCACGTGAGCTTCTTTTTGGTTTTCCACTTGTGAGTTTGTAAAGTCAACTCGAACAAGCTTTTGCTTGAGAATGCGAGGAATATGAAGAAAATCTCGTATTTAATTTTAATCGTATGTTTGTCGAAAGTGAAATGAAACAGATGAGAGAGAATATTATTGAAACGGAAAATCGACTGAACACATGCTAAAATTAACGCTGAAAAATATTGAGTATACAGAATACAAATGTGTGTAAATAAAACGATCTGCTACGATCTTGCGACGAGGACTTGATTAAATACAGCCCAGATGGTCAGTTTTATCACTTCGATACCATTAAATCTTACTTCTAAGGAAGTACAGATCCAAGTTCACGAAAGAGAAAGCACGATCAAAACTGCGAAGACAAGGGTTGCATAATTCACGAAGAAACGGCCCCCGGACACGGGTCAAATGCGCGCCACGTTCTTCCAACTTATCCCACGATATCGTAATTTTATGTAACTATTTTCACAATCGTACTGACACGTACACTACCAAGCAAAAGTTTGGAAACTTTGTGAGACTTTGGAGTGAAAATTATATCATTTCCTTGTTATAAATTCTTCCAATATTTACTTAATAATTATTTAGAACGTCTAATTATTTATATCTATAATAACTTAATAATTATTTAGACGATTATTTAGATTTATTTATAATTACTTAATAATTATTTAGACGATTATTTAGATTTATTTATAATTACTTAATAATTATTTAGACGATTATTTGGAAAAGCTTTTCCTAGTAGTTTCATAATTGCGTTGTAGAGTGTAAATATCATTGTTTCTATTTGCAGTAATTTATCCTACAAGCACTCTTGCAGAGATAAATTCGAAGGTCATTCGATTGTAGTGACTCACAATTGTTGTAAATTTATTATCATCATTTATCACGTTCATCGTGCACTATTGAAGAAAAATTACTTATCATTAGACTGCGGATTTTTATGCATTTGTAGTATGAGTATGGAATGCACACAAGTATGAAAAAATATAAATTTCAATTACACTAGGGATTTTTATGCATCTCGAAAATACAAAAAGATGCAGAGAATAAGAGAAATTGTAAAAAGCATCTCTGAGAATGTTAAGAAATTTACATTGAAAATGTTCTGTACGTTCGTATTTGTATACGTTCCTAATGAATAATGATTTATTAAACAATACTAATAACGAACTAAATAACATTACTGAATTACAAATTGCAAATTATTACAGACGTCTTTCTTAACCTCTTGCGCTGGGATGACATGCCATACACATCAAGAAGTTTTTGTCCCAAAAGTGCAATATTTTCTCGGTTTTAAGTGTATTTTAAGTATAACCCAGGCAAAACAAATAATAAATTTATTACTTCTCAATAATAATTTCTATCCAGTGACATCGTACCGACCGAGTTCAAGAGAAAAAGAAAGGGACGAATTATTGTATACGGTTCGGTCACTCGTTATGGTCCGCAATCATCAGTTGCCAGCGCAAGTGGTTAAATTTTATAATAATCAGTTACAAGTAGAATTCCCGAAATTTCACTTATACATTAAATATCGTGCAGGAGGATCTATATCGTTCTTGATAATTTACAATTGCAGAATACTTTGTATTGTTGAAAGACTGAATTATCGCGTAAATTCGCGTAGATGCTTGCAAACTTTCTACCGATATTTGTACACGCGTGCACCGTGTGTCCCGGTAAGAAAAAGACGAGGGAACAGAGTGGGATACGAAATAAAACGTCCTCCGGTTTCTTGCCTCTTCCGTTTGACGCGCAAGTGAAATTGCATTGTTCGCCGCCACGGTGCCGACAAATTAGTAGAGCAGAAGAACGATCGCGCTTGGTACCGGGAAGTGATGTTACAGAAACTTAATTTCTACTTAACCGTTGTATTTAATTGCCAAACACGGCGAAACTGATCACGTTCAACCGAGACGTAGGATCGTTGTTTTCTTTCTCGACAGAAGTTGTAAGACGTGACGACATCTTAATGTTTTCAGCGATTAATGGCAATTGCAACGACGAGGGTGCACTTTTGAAGAAGGCGTTCATTTTGAAAGTGCCTTCAAAGAACGGAACAAAGAAACGAAAACGTTTATACATAAGGTGGACACGTGTACGTGTATAAATGAAGAGGTACAGCGTACAGGTTGAAGATTAGATAATGAAAAGGTGAATGAACTTGCGTATGATCTTTCCTTTTTATGTTAAATTCCTTGGCGGAATGTGGAAGAAAATAATAAAATGATAATATTACGAAGGATTGTAAATGACAATGAATTAAACTGTTTTAGAATAAGGAAAACTTTACAAATTTTGATCTAAAACTTCAATTATGAGTGAAGTGTAATATCGATTATTTCTCGTTCCCATTAATAAAAAAAAAAAAAAATGGCAATTTTCCTCTTTCCATTAAGATCCATTTCCATTGTAAATTAATTCTTTCAAATTTAATATTTATTTCAATTTTCCTAATTCAATTTAATTTTTAATTTAATTTTATATCGAAAAATCTGACATCTTTGTTTTTATTTTATAGATATAGGATATATTTAAATAAAACATACGTCTTCTGCTCGAACGAGAATAAAATAACGAAAAAAATTTAACGAATTGAAAGTGCGTATCTTACATTTTCTGGATGGCTAATTCATTTACGCTTTCCCCCCTTTTTTTTTTACTTGATCTTTTAACCGTAATATTCTCAATGTTCGCTGCGCGCTCCGTTAAGTTTTATGAGAACATCCACAATGCTGAATTGTAATAGTCAAGTTTTTACATTAATCAATTGTTTCCCGTGACGCATTAATTTCTTGAGAAACGGATTCACACTGACTTTAGAAAACGATCGTGATTTCTTTATTTTTTGAAGAAAACTTCGCAATAACATTCAATGTATTTTTTTTTTTTTTTTAGAAAAAAAGAGAATATATAGAGAATATATCCCATATTTGCGAAAAATCAGGAATAATTATTAAAAATACATTTGACATTCAAATCATTAATTTTAACTTCAAGAAAATTGTTTCGAGTGAAAAGTTAAACATACAGATGAACATTCATTGAAAAATCTATTTGACATAGAAACAATTACTTTTAATTTCAATAGTTATTTAATAAATATAATAAATATAATAAAAATAGTTATTTTTCAGAGTCGTGATTTGAATTAAGGAGAAACTAAACGTATTAATATATGATAAATATATTCCATATTTTCCACACGAATAAAAAACAATGAACTGATTAAAAATTGTACATATAAAATTAAATATGCTCGAATTTTCAGTTTCATTGCACGAATCATTCATTTTGAAAGCGTAAGGTGTAAATCCATTTTCTTTTATTTCGAGATGTCGCAGATCCATTATGCGATTCCATTCAGCAACGAAATTCCAAAAGCGATTGAAATGAGTATTTCATGATTTCAGTTCATAAATTGTTTACAAATAAAAAGTTCGCGTAAATTCTTAGTTTTTCTAAAGAAAGAAAGAAAAAAAAAGTTACACTTTCAAAATAAAAGAAATGATATTCCCGAATAACCAACAACGTAACGTTTAATGAAAACTTTAATCAGCGAGCAAAACGAAACTGCAGAATGGTCTCGATCAGAAAGAATTACGTCTGGCGCACCAGAAGATTGCCTTTCGTAGATGAATAATACATATCCGTAGATAAGTGATTGCAATGTAAATAGCCAGTATAGAGTAGCTAGATAATGGTACAGACGCTCGTAATGTGGCGAACGTAACGTTAGTAGGATAAAAACAGAAACTGCTTCGAGGTTGTCGAACTTCTTTCAGCGGAGAAAAATGCCTAATAAGTATCACTGCAAGGTGGAGCACGCGATCTTACTGTTCGCGTAGCCTTCCAATGAGTAACAGCTTATGCAACAGCGTTGGATTGTTCGATACCACGCAGAATTATCAAGAATTGAGAGAACTGAAATTACGTACGCGCGAGGAAAATTAAAAGTATTTTTCTTATGCAATGGTTTCTTACGCAAGTTCAAGTTCTTCTTCCATGAAAATGGCAATCTTTTTTTTTTTCTATTAAACGGATGTTGGAAGATTCTAGGATAAAAGTTTAAAAAAGATCCAACATTGGCAATTTTAATATTATTATTAAATTATTAATTTTCTTCTAACATTATTATAAAATATTATTATAAAATTATTAATTTAATATTATTAACATCATTATATATTATTTTAATATTATTAATATTATAAATATTTTAAATATTATTAATATTATTATATATTATTACTTTTGACGTTTAGATTGTGAGCCGGTTTCGATTTTTCGAAAGAAAAGGTAAATCGGCTAATCTACACTTCCGATCTTCAAACTGAAGATTAAAAAACACAAATTATGTATATACATACAAGGCTTTACATTTGACACGATGTAACATGTTGTAATAGCTAATGTTCACCGAAGACTGAGAAGAAAATTGTTAACCTAATAACCGAATTATTTCTAAAAAAAAAAAATAGTCTAAAATTAAAAAGCTAATAATTAATGATAATAAATTTATCTGTTCGATCTTGGTCTCTGGTAGATATAATTTATTAACAGATCTAAAATTGAGCGGTGTCGAAGTCATATTGATCGACTGCATAAATTCTTTCTTGCAGAAAAATCCTAAACACGAAACTTTTTTTAAAAAATTTAGAATCTATTGTTGTTTATAGCGTTTTCTTAAGACGAACGAACCTGTGAAAATAAGCCACTTGCTTCTCGAATAATTAATCCCGTGATTAATATCTAAATTAAGAAATCAACAAAAAGTGAAACCGGAAGATCCGATGAAAGAAATTGTCTGATGTTTCGGATGATGAATGAACACAAATATATCGCAGTTATTTCCGCATTGGAAATGTATCATTCGAAGTGTCAATAATTTCTATCAAAAGATCAGTAATTTTAACTTAAGTTTCATTGTTAATCTCCGACAAGATACGAGTATTATGTTTATCTCCGATAAGATACAACTATTATCGTTAAGTATTTTTTCTTTTTTTTCTTCTTACAAGATGCAATCGTCGAGCGATAGAGGAATGAATTGCTCTCTCAGACGTGTTATATTTGTAGATTTACAGAGAATCGCGAGGAACGCGTTAGAATGAGAAGCGTATTCGAGAAAGTGTATTGTCTTGAGAAAATGGAATGGAATCTCGCAATCGTTCCCGCGCCCATGTAAAAACCAACGCCACGAGATTAATTTCCACTTTTCCTCGACTAGCTTACTCTTCGTTCAGTAAAAGAAAAGAAAAAAAAGAAAAAAGAAACACACTCGCGTCTCAGTTTGTTAGCCAGTTACTGTAACTCGTGTCTTTTCAAACTTGTACTTGCTTCGGGTTTCGAAATGTTTCCACTCGCGTGAGCCATTTCATTCGGAAGGATTTTCCGTTCTGTAATGTGCTTTTCGCATGATTTTTTTGTAGAGTTTGATGTAAGTTGTTAGAGAGGCTGAATATAATAACAATAATAATAATAATAATAATAAAACAGTTTGAATTATTATTGCAATTTTCAATCTACTATACATAGTATATACAATATAATATATAATATATATAGTGGTATATTATTGTATATAAATACAATATATAATATATTGTATATTGTATATATAATATATAGTGGTATATTATTGTATATAAACACAATATTGTACAGTATTGTATATAAATACAATATATAATATATTGTATATTGTATGTATAATATATAGTGGTATATTATTGTATATAAATACAATATTGTACAGTATGTACAGTATTGTATATAAATACAATATATAATATATTGTATATTGTATATATAATATATAGTGGTATATTATTGTATATAAATACAATATATAATATATAATATATACAGTGGTTACAAAGAGTATTAGCACAATGAAATAAACTTATACAAAGTGCCTAGCAGTGTTGTTCATAAACTTTAAGCTAGCAGTACAATGAAGTATGTTGAATTATTATCTCAATTTAATCCTAGCTTTTTAATCACGCGTAGTGTGCTATACAGAAATATGTACAATAATTACAAAAAGTATTAGCACAATGAAGTGGTTCAAACTGTTACTTTAATTTTATTGCAGCTTTTAAATATGCAGTGGCTATAAAAAGTAGTAGCGTTAATGAAATATATTAAACTACTATTTTAATTTTATTCTATGGAACGCAGCAAAGTATCTAAATTCTCGGTATCAATTTATTATGCGAAATTTTGTACGTATGTCAATATACAGAAAGAGAAAAGATTTCGTTTAAAAAATAGCTGAGAGAACGCAATAGGATTGAAACAGGAGAGACATCCTTCGCTCTACAGACCGATGAAATTATTTTCACTGCCACTCCCCATTTCACTCATGGCTCGGGCGGATCAATAACCGAGAAGACTACTGTAATCCCTAATTGCGTTAATTAATTGAAGAGCCTGGTCGTAAAAACGAGATCCTAGTAACTGAAGGTGAATTTCTAAAATGGTTTCTCGAATTTCTAAAATGGTTTTCTGATACTTCCATTGAAAAAAAGTTTAGAGCGTGTGTAATAATGAGTTCTTTAAATAAATATATATTTCATTCGTAACACTGCCTTTGATCAATCGTATTTATAGAGATCAAGGTTACCATTGATAGCATTCTATATGTTTTTTTTACGTTTATATCTTTCTTATTATTAGACTCCACACTTTTGTATAAATTTACATCTCTTTGACAGTTTGAGAGAATGTAAATGTATTAAATATTTTTATGTTCTTCTCTATGTTGTGTGAATTTTGTGCAGTTTCCTATAAATGTATAAAAATCCACAATCTAATCATTAGATTAGATTAACTTTTCCTCTAATAAAAAAATAAATAAATAAAAATAAAATAAAATAAAATAAAGTAAAATAAAGTAAAATAAAGTAAAATAAAATAAAATAAAGTAAAATAAAATAAAATAAAATAAAATAAAATAAAATAAAATAAAATTAAATTAAATTAAATTAAATTAAATTAAATTAAATTAAAATAAAATACAATAAAATAAAATAAAATAAAATACAATAAAATACAATAAAATAAAAACGTACTTTCAGGTAACCAGCATTTTAAAAATATTTTCAAATATTTGCGGATGGTATCGCGGGGACGTGATCGTCGAACGATTTCAGATGATTTCGTACGTGATGCGAATCAACAAATTCTCGCGAGTCTGACTGGGAAGGAGATGGAGCCGCACGAATCGCAGCGATTTGCGTGATCGAGGCTAAAGTCGAGAACGACGGAAATGCAGTTTGTATAGCAGATTGCAGGTTCCACGCTGTTCCTTTCTCGTTAAAGTCAGAATTCGTATACCGCAGGCAGGGTTTCTTCTGTTTTATCGCGCGGTCGGAATGTAAACGAGCGGCGGAACGAAATATTGTTTATCGCAACGTCGAGATCCAGGCGTGTTATTAGAGTCGTTGCTTTTGTAATCGCAGAACGTTTTCGTTGTATAAATTCGGTTCGAAAGAGAGGGAGTTTCGTGTTTTGTAAATACAGAACGATAGTGTGACCAATGTGACTGAATGGAGTGCAAAGTTAAGTACAATTAAGGGTTGAAGCTTCGTCTGCTTCAAAGTAATCTAAATTAAATCGTTGGATTGTCGGAGATCACGAAAATTTCAGGTCGCTTAACTTTGAAATTAAGATGCAAATAGAATACAGCAGAAAATGAAAAAAGAAAAGTACACCAAATATTGAATCTCTATCACAGGAAATATAAAATTGAATAATCCGATCGCGCGAAAATATTGAATAGAAAACGAAATTAAATATTTCTAGTGATCGTAACGCGAACTTCTACAGCATGTTCCAATATCCCATATCACAATACCGCGTGAAATTGAATATTCTAAATTTCAAATAATCTTCCAAAATTTCAGCGATAAATATTAAAAAATATTAGACAAAACTTTCCCCCACCCCAAAAATTGTCGCTCGTATCTTTTTCTTGATTAAACAAGGAATCAAAGGAGTCAAAGAATATTACAGCATTATAATGGATTATTATTATTATTAGAGTAAGGGTAGAAAAGTTTTCTTCAAATTTCCCGAGCTCTTACGAAATTGAACTCAAACGCGGCGTTAATGACGCTGAAATGAAACGACGCCGAATAGAAAGTGGTATGAAAAATAGATTTTAGCGCATACAAGGAAAAGAAAACGCGACAGAGGCAGAGAGATCCGACAGTACGCATACGCGGAGACACGTTGTTATACCGGTTTATCGATTGTCGGTGCCGTGGCTAGAAACGAGGAGCAGGCTGAGGCCAAAGAAGAGCTAAAAAGGAGGAAATACCTCGTAATAGAACGGTTACACCTGTTACACTCCAGTAAATAGTTTAAAGCGTTCATTTATAAATCGCGTACTCTAACTTGCTTCCGCTACACGCTTACGGTCTTTTAAATCGCGCGACACTGATTAATTTCGTTGGAACAACTTTCACGCTAGATTTTTTTGATTTTTTGACTTTTTATTCAATATATAATGATAACAATATCGTTTCTCCTTTTTTTGCAACGATGATTAAGATTTTGTATATTATTCTAAATCACCAAAGATTTCTCGTTAATTTATGCTTATCATCAAGTGTATTATTTAGCTCGTTCTGTTACTGTTTTTGTCTTGTCACGTTTATAATTACAGGGTGAAGCAATGTAATGTAAAGTTAGAGGTAGTCAGCTGAGTTTAGTTACTTTTAGTCACTTAAAATTAGTTGTATTTGATATATATATTTATTTATTTATTTATTTCTGATTCTTGCTTGTACATAGTTACAATGTTGTCATTATTACAATTAGATTACAATTCCCTCTTTTGCCCAAAAGTATTGAACTAATATATATATATATATATATAGACATATTATATTAGTTCAATACTTTCGGCCAAAGAGGGAATATATGTAGCATTCTCCTTTAATATAATATGTCTATATATAGACATATTATATTAGTTCAATACTTTTGGGCAAAAGAGAGAATTGTAATCTAATTGTAACAATAACAACATTGTAACTATGTACAAAAAACCGGAAGTCATCCGAAGCTGAAACGCAAGGATCAGAAATAAATAAATATATTTCTAAATCAAACAAAGGTCGTCGATTGCGTTTCGAATCTTAAAAAAAAAGGGTATAATTTTCTAAAAAAAGGAAAAAAGACTTTTAATTCTGAAAAGGATTAAATGCAAAGGATAATTTTACGATTACGAATGGTGAAAAATTCTCTAAAACGAAGATTTTTGTTGCGATTCTACATATTTAATATAATCAAGCGACGGTCGTAAGAACAATTTAAATTTTTAACGCTGCAGATAATTTAGTGGGGGCACAAAGCAAGAACTCGAGAGCTTTGACGTCACACGGTTCTAGATCGAACGAAAAATTGTGGAAATCATTAAAATTTTTAATCGCACGAAAGGATAAACGCAGAGAGTAATTGTACGAATATACGGTCCGAGATTTTTAAATATTTTACATATTTTTGACTCGAACGAAAATCAAAGAAATTATTCAAATTTTTGATACTACGAACGACATAAATTTGTGCCGTCTGACTTTATATATCAGATCTTGAAAATTACTGACATGTTTGAATTCTACAAAAGAGATAGAACAATTCAATAAGCGTACACGGACGATAGAAAATTCGCCGAAACTGCGAACTACTTTCGTGATTTCGCATTTAGATTTCGTAATAAACTGATCGTTGATCGAACGAGAAAAATAAGAGAGTGTTGATTAATCAGCGAAATCGCGTGTGATTGAGTAATTGAAACAGTATCAACAGATATAACGCATGTCAGATATATATGGTAAACAGAAATCTACGCCGTGCGAGTCTGTTCCTTAAGCAAACGTTCAGCATTGCAAAATCGCTTAAAACACGCGTTGAAAGTGTATCGTTAAAAGAATAGGGGCATTTTCATGCAATTTTACTAATACAATTAACTAACTAACGAACATAATTACAAATGCAATTAAAACGTAGAATTTAAATAAAGATCTGTTTTCGCTCGCATGAAAATCACAATTCTATGCATTTTATATTCGCTTCGTGCATCCTCCATGCATCTCTCGAAATTTTACATAAACCATTTCTCGTAATTATTATACACGATTCTGAACGATAAAATTTGCATCTATACAACTTCATTCTAATCTGAGATTTGCCCGATTAAATTAACACAATGTATCTATTAAATTTGCAGATTTCTTCGCAAGGAAGCAGAAGGAAATGAAGGAAAGCCTCGTTGAAATTTTCGAGTGAATCGTGCTTCAAATTTTAGAGAACACCGACAGAGAGAATGTCGAAACGGCTCAACGAGTAATTACTATTAAGGAAGCGATTTTTCTCGCCGTGAGAAGTGGTGAGAAAAGAAAAGTTCCTCTAAAAAAAAATCACGCTCCCTCCGGTTATGGAATAATTATCAGCTCATCTTCCGCTCACTTTTCGCGAGATAATCGTGTAAATGAATTTTCACTTTAACTCTAGGTAGACTATGGCTTTAACGAAACCGTCTTGGTTAGATGCAATTGCTTTTTTTTTTTTTTCCACTGTAATATGAATAAAGCCGACATTGACGTTATGGTGCACAGATTTTCACGGTGCTGTTTCTGCCTACGGCTTCCTCTAATTACTCAGACGGTAGCATACGTTAGTCGCTTTTCTACGCTTTTCTAATGATCTGCGTGCACTTGTTCGTTGTTTCTTCGAAGTATCTCTTTTCAGCACCTATTTTATTAATTAATTTATTTATTTTATACTTTTGATATTAATACTTTTATTATTAATTTATTTGTTATTCCTTTATTTTTACTTTTAATATTATACTCTTATTATTAATTAATTTATTTATTTTATACTAATAATATTGAACAGAACAAGTTTTATAAAATATTTACATCGATCAATTTTAGTTGCTTCATTTTAAATTTACGAATCTAAAGGGCAAAATTTCCTTTCGATAAATCGGTGAAAAAGATTTTTCGTTTACGAATTGCAAGTAATAGAGAAGAGAGAAAAACTCTTTCTATTATCGATATAAATGCAATAAACTTCAAAATGGATTTTCCCGGAAATAAATACTAGATGATTGCATGGATTCGTTTACACAGGCAGGCCAACAGTGTATAATAAACATAACATTTATTACGTAAATTTACACGAGTCAGAAATAAAAATAATCAATAGTTAGACACACGGAAAGGATTTCATGGTATAGATATATATGAACACCAATAAATTTCCATCAGAACTTCAAAACAAACTCTAAACCACGATAATTTAATAATTCTAAATTTCTGAGGAGTAAAATAAGTAAAATAATCTTCTCTTAAAAATAATCCAAAAAAACCTGTACAAATTCTACATTTTACATTAATAAATTTCCACCAGAACCTCAAGAACAAAATATTTTCATAATTCCAAGTTCCTAAGCTCTTCTCTTAAAAATAATCTCAAAAATCTGTACAAACTCTACATTTTACATTAATAAATTTCCACCAGAACCTTAAGAACAAAATATTTTCATAATTCCAAGTTTCTAAGCTCTTCTCTCAAAAATCTGTATAAATTCTACATTTTACATTAATAAATTTCCACCAGAACCTCAAGAACAAAATATTTTCATAATTCCAAGTTCCTAAGTTCTCCTCTCAAAAATCTGTACAAATTCTATATTTTACAATTATTATTTTACATTAATAAATTTCCACCAGAACCTTAAAAACAGAATATTTTTATAATTCCAAGTTCCTAAGCTCTCCTCTCAAAAATAATTCCCAAAAATCTACATGAGAGGCAAATTCTATATTCTGCATCAGTAAATTTCCACCGGTACCTCAAGAACAGAGTATTTTCATAAATCCAAGTTCCTAAGAAGTAAAACTCTTCTCTTGTGAGAAGTAAATTCTATTCTCTAGATCATATCCGGCAATCCAATCATTTAATTGGAGTCGATGAATAATAGTATGACGAATAAAAGAAAATAGAGGGATAAAAGTGCAGTGACTTACCAGGCGTGAGAGACATAGCTTGCTGCCTCCTCGATCTCGAGTTGTCACGTTTCCCAGCGGAAGACTGCGAGCCGGAAACTTGCAGCCCCGGAGCGCTAACCGCACGTTTTGGTCCACCGATAGCGCCAGCGACGTTGCTGTTCCTGGCGAATCCTGGCGGACGATACCTGGCCGATTTCACGCCAGAGTGCTGCGGTAGGAAATGATAAACGCTGTGCGCCTTGTGCATCGTCGACGAAGGTGTCGTCGACGAAGGTGTCGTCAATCCAGCTGGTGCAGTGGAAGCTGGCAAACGCGGCAGAGAATTGGTCGCTGCCGTGATGGCCGACTGCATTCCCCGTGGAAGAGTCGTCGCTCGAGATTCACCGGTGTATTCCAATTCGTCCTCGGTGTCTTCGTCACCTGTGGACGTGTCTGTCGATGTATTGTTTCGAATTTTAACAGCGATCGTGATTTTTGTACCGGGGAATGTTTGACGACTATTTATTAGAGAAAAGAAGATACGTAACATCTAAATTCGATAGAATATAATATAATATAATAAATTGTAAATAATTATAAATATATGAATTATATATAAAAATATAATATAATGTAATATGAATTGTAAAATTATAAATAAATATATAATATATATTATAATTTATAATATAATATAAATATTATAAATATTGTCTATAATATAATATAAAAATAAATATAAATATATAAATTATACGTAAAAATATAATAAATATAGATCTATAATAAATTATTATATAATAACAATAATATAATATAATATCTAAATAAATTATATATAAATTATATATAAAAATATAATAAATATAGATTAATAATAAATTATTATATAATAATAATAATATAATAAATATAATATCTAAATTCGATTTCTGATGAAATAAATTATCAATCGTGCAAAATGATACATTATTTTTTTTCTTTCTTTTTTTTTTTGAGTAACAGACGTTGCATTCAAATATAGACTTGTACAATTAAAATTCGTAGAGAACTTTTTGATTCTCTCCATATGATTTGAAATTTACGTAATTCCAGGTTCAAATAAATTCACAAAATTTCCACTTTTCGCTATTTATGATTTCAAGTTTCGACTGGAGTGAAGGTTCAAATTTATATAAGAAGTTCATTTTGAATTTAATATAGTTGAAGTTGAGATTCGAATAAATTAATCGCGTACTAAATGATTGAGATTTTATTTCCATAAACGAAGTTCTATAGCATAGTGAAAAATTCAACGACAATTTCAAGTTTAAAGTTACATTCATCGATTGTTGTAATACTATGTTTCACCGTTAGTAGCAAGTGGTCTACTGATAGCAATTATTGATTTCCACATTTTCCAAGATTAGACGGGATGAAAAATTCATGGTCTTTACACGTCTACTCTATTCCCCCTTTCTATCACACCATTCGGTGTTGGAATGCATACTACAATAGAAGATTCTCTAATTGAAAAGGTCCCTTGGAAAAGGTCTACTTGGCCGTAGAAGGAACATCAAGCTTATACGAATAATAAATTATACATGGATGAAATGATACACGACAAGCAAAATTTTCTATCTTGTTATAAAGAGCAATTTCAAAATCTAAATTTAAGTCGAAATTATAATAATTACATGTTATAAAATATATATTACAAAGAGCAATTTAAAAATCTAATCTCTTAACTCGAAATTACAATAGTTACATGTTAGAAAATATATGTTGTAAAGAGCAATTTCAAGATCCAATTTCAAATCGAAATTACAACAGTTAGATTAGAAAATATATGTTATAGAGAACAATTTAAAAATCTAATTTCAAATTGAAATTACAATAGTTACATGTTATAAAGAGCAATTTTAAAATCTAATCTCAAGTCGGAATTACAATAGTTACATGTTAGAAAATATATGTTGCAAAGAGCAAAATTTAAAATTTAATTTCAAGTCGAAATCAAAATAGTTATCTCGTCGATAAAGACGTTTAAAAAAAAAAATGAATAACTTAATAATTAATTACGCAGACAACATTGTAGAAATATTACTTTTTAACTCACAAATTAAAAAAAACCGATATAAACATGTATCATATTTTCATCGTGTAATCTTCGTACAATAATATACAATATTGACTGATGTTGCTTTTTAATAAAATCATATAACAAATTTACAAAACGTATAATGATATAAAATAAAATAATAAACTTATAAACGTATAATGATATAAAATAATATAATAAACTTACCAGACTCCCCCCTGGTGTTGGCATCAGGCACAGAGGACCTCCTCCTGTTGCTCCAGATCCTTTCCTCGACCGATCCACCGCTGGCAGCACCTCCGCTCCCGCCGCCGATGGATCCGCAGCTTCTAACTCTGTCCAACTGTTCCCTCGAGAAGCTTTTCGGATTGAACAACAGATCCCCGGCACTGCGACGCTTGGCAGCCATTGCCAACGCGTTAGCACTAGCACTAGCACCGACACTGTCCCCGGAGCAAGCCAACAGGCTCAGCTTCGTCCTAGAATCCGCGGCCATTAACGCCGATTCGAAACTTCCCCGCCAGGAAAACCTCTCGTAGTCACTAGCCTCGCGTTCTTCGCCCTCCTGGCCGGTCGACGCCACCGGATGGCTGTTGATCAGCAACAGAGGATCGTGAGACTTCGATCTAGGTAACTGCAAGTGCGTCGAGGAAGGAGCGTTCGTCGAGTCGGACGTCGAGTCATCGTCTTCCGTGGTGGACGCCGATGACGGCGTTCGATGATGTTGGGTGTAACGTCTCCAGCTGGTAGAGTGATGTTGAACGGCCGGTCCGCCCTCCGAGACCTCGTGCATCAGAGCAACCAGCCTGCTACCGATGTGGTGCATCACCTTGGCGATCAACGGCGGGCTACTGTGCGGCGTCGAGTTGGCGTCGGAGCTCACACCGTCGCCGGCCATCTTCGTGAAACTTTGAACCAATTTCTGATAGACGAACGCGGTATCACGACCGAGGCATGGAGGCTGCATACCAGCCGGCCCGGCTTTATCTTCCCTCTCCTTGTCCAGCAGATTGTCGCCAGACGTGGTGTCGAATTTACTGATAATCTGCTGGCAGCTCTGGGAGATCTGCTCCTGCAACGCCGATCGACGACCACCGGCCGCGCCCTCCAAATCCGAGCTGGTATAATCGGAGCTGTCGTACGAGTCGGACCACGTGTCCTCGGAGCTCAGATACTCGACGATCTCTCGCACTTGCTCGTCGCGGATCCCCGGCACGGTTTTCATCAGCCTGGTCAGCTCGTTCTCGAAGTACACCAACTGCGGCGGTTTCGTACGATTCTGGGCGCAGAGTCTGGCTTTCGAGGAGTAACCGGGCAGCCTCGGGCTCGGCGCCGGCGACGCGCCGCTCGAATTTGCGCTGTTCGCGTTCTGATTCTGCCCGTTGGAATTCGCGACCATCGTCTTGAAGAACTGTCGCATCTTCGACATCATTAAATTCGTCTCCTCGTCGCTCGACCAATTGTTGAAGCTGTCCTTCCTCGACAGGGAAGCGTTCGGCAAGTGGGGCAGTGTCGCGTGGCCCAAGTGATGATCCACTTTGGACAGATTCCCCTTTTCGACTCCGGGGATCCCTTCCATGGACGATCGACTCGCGTTTCGAGCATTTTCACCGTTCTCGTTGTTGGAGCGATCTTTCCCGATTTCTTGACTAAGCTCGGGCTGACCGTCGTCGGGCAGCTTCTGGTGTTGTAACAGGTCATCGCAGCTGCCCACAAAGCCAGAGTCTCGCGACTGTTGTTTCGATCGTTGACTGTAGCTCAACGATTCTCCCGAGTTCAATTGCACGTTTCTGTTGGAATCAACCAGCGACGCGGGCGTCAACGAAACACTCGCGGTGGTCGATGGAGGGGAAGAGGAGGACAAGAGAGACTCTGGCTGTGGCGTCTTTGCTCTCTCGGAATCTTCCGAATTGATGGCCTCTGCTTCGTTCTCCATCACCACTTCTCCCACCAACACCATTTCTCTGCTCGGCTCGGGAGTTTTGTTTCTGTCGTCTGGCACGCGCGGACTCTGCGTTCCCAGGTTCCTCGGCTTCTTCTTCTTTCGTTTCACCGTGTCGAATTGTCCGTCGGTACCAAAGGCCGCTGTCTGTCCGTCGTCCGCTCCGTCGGTCTCGGTGGATGAACCTTCCGACTGCGTCTCCTGCGCGTCCTGACTCAAGCTCAGGTCCTGCAAGGAATTTTGCGAGCTCAGATTCTGCGAGCTTTGAGTCAGAGCTAGTAAATTGTCCAGAGACGAGCTGTGCGATCTGCCGGTCCCTCTGGCGCGAACCAGCTTCTTCCTTCGCTGCGCCTCGGGACTCGGCCTTCCCTCCGAGTCGCTGCCAACGGACCCGTCCGAGTCGCGTCTGTCTTGGTCGAATCCAAGAAACTCCGACAGAAAGTACTTCTCGAGTCTCGAGGAGTTCAAGAATCCTTCTCCAGAGTTCGATCTCTCCTGGTTGCGAATCTCGCCGTTCCCCGGCGCCTCGTCCTGTCCCAGCGACTCCAAACCTTCGGAATAAATGGACGACGTCTCCGAGAGGCTGTCCACCTCGCGCGAACCCATGCTCGAATTGTTGCCATCGCCACCGAGGCCGAAGAAGAAGTACTTCTCCAGTTCCGAGGCTGACGGTGGCCTCTGCTTCTTGGACGGGCTACCAGCGGCTAAACTGGGCTCTGCCTCGCTCTCCTCGCACGATTCTTCCACGATCGTGTGCAACGTGAAGTCGATCGCCTGCCTGTGGTAACCGCGTAGCTCCTCCTCGCGATCGCCGAGATTATTCGCCTCGTCCTCGGAGCTCTCCTCCGTGGCCGTCGTTGCTCCAGGCTCGTCCTCGTCGTGCGAGACTTCCTCCACCCACGAGTCATCGTCCGCCAGACCTTCCTCGAGGATCACCACCCCGCCGCTTGCGGAATTCTCGTCGCTAGACTGCGAGGAAGCACGTGTTCGCGTTCCCTCGCGCTGCTCGCCCCGCTCCCTCGCCTCCTCGTTATCCTTCTCCAGCCGAGATCCACCGATTTTCGCCGCGTTTTTCACCGACACGTCGTCGCTTTCACTGGCACTACCGACACTCAGCCCGCTGTCCGCTTCCACCTCCGAGTGATTCGCGGTCACACTTGCCAACCGTTTCACCATCAACGGCTTCCTCGGTCCCTGGCCGTTCTTGCGATGCGGCTGCTCGGACACGGCTTCCAGCGCCAGCTGGAAGTATCCAGCCAGACCCTGGCTAGCCGTGTGCACCTCATCCGGCTGCAACAAGGTCGTCGTGTCCGAGGTGATGACGCTCACTGGCTGGTACGAGGCTTCCTGAGTGATCATCACGAGGCTCCTGTATTTGTTGCTGTTGCTCTGTATCGTCGACGGAGGCAGTTGTTGTTGACCGATGGAATCCTTCGTCGACGCGGCAGGCGGGAATCCATTCTCCTTTCGAGTGGACGGGCGTCGCTCGACTGAGCGAAACCGTGTCGATTCCCCTTCTATCCCCTCTTCGGCGCACTCTACGCAAGTGCCACCACCACCATCACCTTCACCGCTGCTACTACTACCTTCGCTACCTCCTACCACCTGGCTGCAAGCAGGATTCTCGCCTCTCACCGAACCACCGCCGCTGTCATGCGCACTATCCGCTTTACCTGCTGCGCTCTCCGCGCTGTTCTTCAACGTCTCGTGGATCCCGCTGCTGCCCACGTCGCCGGTGCTCGCCGATTTCAACTCGGCCCCGACAGCCGCGCGATCCGGGTCGTTGTCTTCCGACGCGCCATCTTTGGACACGATGGTCGGTGTCGTCGATTCCCCAGCCTCGCACGCAACCGATTCATCATTCACCGTGGCGATCATCGTTGAATCACTCTCCTCCGTGACAAAGGTTACGACACATTCGTCGTTCGTGCTGTCCGAACGTTGCTCAACCATTCGCGTACTCTCGCACTGCGCGTTCCAATTCGTCCCGTTCGACGCGACCGATTCCTCGCGACGATCGTCCTTGACGATTTTCACGGCGCCTTGACGATTCTCCCGCCGCCACGGTGCTTCTCCCTCCTCGTTCCTTCTGTTCAGTCGCGACAGCAGCTCGTTGTTCGTCGCCGAGAACGAGAACACGCTGGCCGGCGTGACTTCGTACTCGTGCAGCTCGTCGCTGCTCACCTCGCTGGCTGTCGCGTTCGTCTCGTTGCTCGTGAAACTGTCCGAACCGGAGGAAACGCTCGCACCGCCGTTCACGTTGGAATTCAAATCGGGCAGCGCGTCACGCGCGTGGTTATCGTCGTCGGGATCCACGCTCTCCTCGGTTGTTATCTGCGATAAAGTGCTATCGATTACGGCTTCGTGATAATCGCTGCTACCTGCTTCACCGCGATCGGTACTGCCGTTCTCGTACACGCCTGACGAATTTATCAACGGCGTCGAGACGTGAAATTTCTTCGCGCACGAACCACCGTCGTCCGACATTTCCAAGGAGTCTGGAATTATGTTCAAGTCCCAAGCGTCGGTCGTGGAGAGCTGCGTTTGGTTGTCTGAATCTACGTTGTCATTGTCAGACGTTACTCGAGCTGATAACTCGTCGATTACCGAACCATCGTTGTTCTCTAATTTGTCAAACAGTTTCTCCTCCAAGATTGTCCCCTCTTTCGTCGCCATAGTTTCCGCGCCGCTGTTGAAAATCACCGGCTCGATGCTGTCAGGATCCAAGGTCTTTATAGATTTCAACTCGATTTGATTCTCCGAGCAGTCGTTGTCGCTGGCGATGTACATCTCCTCGGGCATCTCGCGCTGCAACGACGACAGGGATATCCGTTTGTCGTTCGTTTCCAAATTGTGCTTCTTTCCTCGTGATCTTCTCTTCTCGTTCGTCCCCTCCTCTCTCTCAGACCTGTCGTTAACCTCCGTGCCATCGTCCTTGCAACTCGATCTCTTCTCCAAGTCCTCCCTCTTGTTGTTGTTTCTCGTTCGATCTCCGCTCGCGTCCTCGTAACTGGAGTCCTCGCCGAAGAATCTAACGTACTGCAAAACTACAGGTTCCTCGTCAGGCAGTGCGGTGACTCTCTTCAATGTGACGCCGTTCACGGTGGCAGAGTCCTCGTCGTCCTCGTCCTCGTCCCCGTTGTCCTCGATGTCGTTGTCGCTCGTGAGAGAGTCGTCGTTAACGACGAACACCCTCGAGAACCTGTGAGACGAGGAATCCTCCTCGAGGTCACTGCTGTCCGCGGACGAACGGCCCGATGAGCTGCCAGAATCATCGTGCTGGAACATCCTCTGCTGATCCCTTCTGTTCTCGAACGACACGCTCACCGAATCTTGGCAATTCTCCTCGCTGTCCTTCGTCTCGTTCGTCTCGTCATCGCTCTCCTCCTGGCTTCGCTCCACCTTCGACTCGTCCAATTTACCATGCCCGGCCGCGGATGACTCATCTGTCGCCTTCGACTCGTTGGAAACGTCCGACGAAACAGCATCCTGCAAGGACTTGGTCGCGCCGCTTACTCCAGCGTCGTCCTTCTCGTCCTGGTTCACGCGCAGATTGTTCGCACGCTGCCTAAGTTCCTCCGTCGTTGGAATGGTTGGAATAGAAGGTTCGATAGTGGCAGCGTACAATGGCTGAGCGAGGACTTGATCGGGTCTGAAGGAGCAGGTGGTTGGATCGAAGACACCGGTGAGCCGTGGATCGAGCCTGGCTCCGTGCAGAGGCTGATTGAATCGCGGATGCCAAGCGAACCAGGGTGCAGCTGGGTCGCCTCTCAACCTCAGTGCTCCCGGTTCCGCGTGAGCGTCGCTGCTGCGGCTTATCATGGAGGAGGCGGCCGCTGCGAGGTCGCTGGTCCACAGGGACGCTGGAACTGGTACCGGATATGGCACCGGCACGGGGATTGGAACCGGGACTGGCAGCACGTTCGCACCTCGGGAGCCTCCGCAGGCCTGCACAGACCAGTGTTGGATAAATAGAACGCGGAAAGATTCTGCGTTGCGAGAGAAGAATCGGGCTCGGCGACATTTTGGTTTAATTTAGTCGATTTAATTTTGGTTTAATTTGGCCAATTTAATTTCGTTTCCAATTGCATTCTGATGTTATTAACTTTCTGAAAACGTATTTTGTATAACAATCAGAAGATCATCATTTGTGAAGAAGTTCGGATTATTATTATAACATTTCGAAGACGAGACAAATTTCTTTGTTTGTGTTTAAAAAAATATATGAAGATGTATAAAAATTTGCAATCTAGTAATTATTATCATTCCAAAATGAAAAGTTTTAATTTTCAAGATTAAATTTTTTTGTTGTCAGCTAAAACGTTCCTATTTTCTAGAAGTTTAATTGTTATATTCTGCAATGGCAAGTATTTACCATTTCGAATAATTGGACGAAGTTTGTGTAAATAGGCGCTGCTTACTTTTGCAGACAATTGTCGCATAGCGATAAGAGACAGATAACAATAGAGAAGAAATCGCAATATGCTACTTTAACTTTATTTTAAAATACGCGAAAAGAAAATTATATGATTAACTATACTTTCGAAAAAATAAAAGGCAATCATACACTAGAAACGATATAAAAAAATTGTAAAAATTCAATAAAATTAGTATTATAAACTATAAAACCATTAATTGTAAACTATGAAACTGTCAACTATAAACTATTATAATTACAAATTGTAAAATTAAACAAAGAATTATTATTTTTAATTCTATTTTTAAACTTGAGGTTTAAAAATAGAATTCATCTTACTAGCGAAAATTGCGTTTCAAATATGAAAGATATTAACGTTAAAATTAAGACATTAAAAATAATTCATTTATAAAATCAAGTCATTCATTTCTTAACTTAATTTTTTATTCATCTAAAGATCCATAAAAATTCTACAACCATTCACATAACGTACAAAAATTCTACAACTATAGATTATAATATAATAATTTATTTATGCAGTCATTCATTTCCTAATTTAATCTCATTTTTCCAACCATTCATGGAAATTCTACAACCGTTCACAAAAATCTTATCACCTACAAAAATTCTACAATCATAAATTATAATAATTTATTTATGAAATCAAGTCATTCATTTCCTAATTTAATTTCTCATTTATCCAACCATCC
This sequence comes from Frieseomelitta varia, assembly GCF_011392965.1. Taxonomy (NCBI): domain Eukaryota; kingdom Metazoa; phylum Arthropoda; class Insecta; order Hymenoptera; family Apidae; genus Frieseomelitta; species Frieseomelitta varia. The sequence continues at coordinate 407,539 of NW_025110115.1, read as the reverse complement.
ATAAAAATTCTACAACCATTCACAAAACGTACAAAAATTCTACAACCATAGATTATAATATAATAATTTATTTATGCAATCAAGTCATTCACTTCCCAATTCAATTTCTTATTTACCCAACCGTCCATAAAAATTCTACAATTCATAAAAATCCTGTCA
>NW_025110115.1:340232-406797 GCF_011392965.1 Frieseomelitta varia | reverse complement strand
ATCAAGTCATTCACTTCCCAATTCAATTTCTTATTTACCCAACCGTCCATAAAAATTCTACAATTCATAAAAATCCTGTCACCTACAAAACTTCTACAACCATAAATTATAATATAATGATTCATTTATGCAATCAAGTCATTCAGTTTCTCATTTATCCAACATTCATAAAATTTCTACAACCATTCGCAAAAATCTTATCACCTACAAAAATTCTACAATCATAAATTTATGAAATCAAGTCATTCATTTCCTAATTTAATTTCTCATTTATTCAACCATCCATAAAAATTCTACAACCATTCACAAAACGTACAAAAATTCTACAACCACAGATTATAATATAATAATTTATTTATGCAATCAAGTCATTCACTTCCCAATTCAATTTCTTATTTACCCAACCATCCATAAAAATTCTACAATTCATAAAAATCCTGTCACCTACAAAACTTCTACAACCATAGATTATAATATAATGATTCTTTTATGCAATCAAGTCATTCAGTTTCTCATTTATCCAACCATTCATAAAATTTCTAGAACCATTCGCAAAAATCTTATCACCTACAAAAATTCTACAATCATAAATTTATGAAATCAAGTCATTCATTTCCTAATTTAATTTCTCATTTATTCAACCATCCATAAAAATTCTACAACCATTCACAAAACGTACAAAAATTCTACAACCATAGATTATAATATAATAATTTATTTATGCAATCAAGTCATTCACTTCCCAATTCAATTTCTTATTTACCCATCCATAAAAATTCTACAATTCATAAAAATCCTGTCACCTACAAAACTTCTACAACCATAGATTATAATACAATGATTCATTTATGCAATCAAGTTATTCAGTTTCTCATTTATCCAACCATTCATAAAATTTCTAGAACCATTCGCCAAAAATCCTATCACCTACAAAAAAATTCTGCAACCGTTCCTCGTAAAAAGGAATCGTACAAAGAAATCGTATAAATTCAATAATCACGAAACCTAACGCACCTGGCAAGCGGTGGAACCACGACCAGGACAGCAACTCCAGTCCTGGCCAGCGCTGGTCTCCGTGGCCACGTTGCTCGTGCCGATGGTGATTGGCACGCCTGCTGGCAAAGGCAAGGACCCGCTCTCGAAATAGTCCCAGTCACAGTCCTCCAGAGATTGCGCGTGGCTGCCAGGACGTGGCAGCCCGTTCAAGAACGAGGAGCTTGAGCAACTGCTGTCGGCGTCGTCTTCCTCGCGGCCAGAGGACGAGTCAGAACTGATGAACACCAGTCGCCTGTAGTCGATCAAAGGCTGGTCCTGTGGCTGATTTCCCGTTGGGCTGTGCTGCCTTCCGTCACGGCCGATCACGTGCAACGTCTGAAAACTCTGAAGCTCCTCGGCGCAGCAGCTCCTCGCGTGCGACCGTCCTCTTCGTCGAGAACCTTTCGAAAACGTATCGTGGATGAGATTCAGATTAGGTCGGATATCGGTTGGTTTCCTCGATAAGTTCGAGACCGAAGAAAAAAAAAAAAAAAACGCCGCGATATCGCGGCTTTATCGCTATTATTAGTGACAATTATCGGTATCGATTGAGACGTTATCGGGTTATGCACACAGTTTGAAATTGATCGGTTTTTCGAAGAGTATGGGCGTTGATTGCGGCGAAGAGAAATGTAGAAAAACTGTGTTTTCCTTTTTTTTAAATTTGCTTTGAGTCTCGGAGCAGAGTATCTGTCGGCGATCCTTTCGACAGGGTGAAAGTAAACGAGCATTTTTCGTATGTAATGGGTACGAGTATGCGTGTGGGATTATTTCATACTGCTAATGATTCATTGGAGAAACATGTGCGTTTGAAAACATATATTGATGTTTACTGATTTAAGACGTCATTCTCTAGTCTCTTTTTGAAAGAGATTGTTAAAATTCTCAAAAAATTAAGATATCTCGAAAAGTGAATTTGATTTTTAGAAAAACAATAATAATATATAATATCTATATTTTGTATATTCTTCGCGAGTTTTATTATAGATCTTACTTTATATGAAATAAGGTTACGATTTAATAAATTCTCCTGTTCTGAATTTACATTCTACTTGATTAATTAATGAAATTGCGACGTGAAAATTTTGTAACAGATACAGATGGATACATGCGATTGATATTATATTTTTGTGATTTACTTGTGCCTAGGAAATAATTAATTGATTAAAATGGAATTAGTCTATCCGATTTTATCACAAAATATATCGACAAATTACGATCCTAAATAAATATTCTACCAAGGTAAATGAACGTGTTTACTCCTGATCGTTAATGAACCGCTGTTGAATTTTGCTCGTTAACGACTGAACCTCCGAGGCACGACAGTATGACTCAGAGAGCTCTGCTATTGCACATATGGCGAAAGAACCAGAGACTAGAAAGAGAGGTTCGTCCATCTACTGCAAATCGTTCACCTTCCTTTTGTTAAAGACTCGGACAATATTTTTCTCTTACCTTTTAATTATACTGAGGGCTTAAATTATTTACTACACTTATCTAGAAATTATTTTGATCGCTGCCAATATTTATTTTATGATACAAATTTCTGTTGATAAAACGGAAGTATAATTTTAATATTTCTTATCGATATTTTCTTACAATTCGAAACATCGAAATATGATTTGAATAACTTTACAAAGTAAATAACTGTTGAGAAAGAAATTGAAAATCAATTGTCGGAAAATAATTTGTTTTCTCGGATATTTTATTAATAAAGATGAAAATCAAAACATCTAAATTTCAAAGAAAATTCCTTAATAATTCTGAAGTTCTAAATTTTCAAGGGAAATTTCTCAAAAATTCGGAAAATTCTAAATTTCGATAGAAATTCCTTCGTTTCTGGGAATTTCTTGATTTTCCAAAAATTCGTGAAACCTGCTTGCTTAAATTTTCCAAACTAGACAAAAGAAATAAAAGCTAATTGCAATTGTATCAAAATATCTAAATTTCGAAGGAAACTCCTCAAAAATTCCATAAATTTCGAAAGTTCTAAATTCTCAAAGGGAATCTCTCAGAAATTCAAAAAATTCTAAATTTCGATAGAAATTCCTTCGTTTTCTGGGAAGTTCTTAATTTCCCAAAAATTCGTGAAACCTACTTGCTCGCCTAAATTTCCCAAACCACGATCCTCGTACAATTTACGTAATGCTAGCGCAGACGTAACGCGCGCACAGACAAAAGCACACGCGTGTCTTTTGTCTCGATTATTCACGACAGATAAGAACGTGGTACCAGGAAGGTGGTAACTAACGCGACACGGAACAACAAGAAGACTTGAATCCTGCGTCGGGACTGACACATTCAGTGCCCGCTTTTTACGCGCTGATGAATTACCCGGTCAATGGCACGGACCATCATTTGTCCACGCGCGTGTAATATTTTTGCGTCCTGCGATCGTGCTCGGATTCACGTACACGCAAGGAACAGCAATAATCGTAGAAACAATTATTTACAAAGACGCGAAAGAACAATGAGCAGCGAGAGAAAGGGACAAGGGGACGAGCCTGACGAATGAATGGACGTGTGACGCGCGGGATGAAAAGCGGATCGTTCGAGCCTCTAATGGAAATTAGCGACGAAGAAAAACGTGTTAGACTCGCTGTCAGCGATTGAGAAACTCGCACGAGTACGACATTTCTCATCGGTGGAAATGTAAATGACCGTTTAAGGTGTTGGCGCGAATCGCGCGCTAAATATAGCGCTGCACCTTGCTGCTAGATCGGTGGTGAGATTTAAAAAGGTTTATTAGCTATTGGCTTGGAGCTTACACGTCACTTAAATATTTTTGCGTGTATTTTGTACCACGACGAAGATGTTCGTTTTCTGTACGTAATATTCTATATTCTACATTCTATATTCTATATTCTATATTCTATATTCTATATTCTATATTCTATATTCTATATTCTATACTCTATACTCTATACTCTATACTCTGTACTCTATATTCTATATTTTATATTCCGTATTCTGTACTCTATTTTCTATATTTTATACTCTATACTCTATATTCTATTTTCAATATTCAATATTCAATATTCTATATTTTATATTCTACACTCTATATTTTATATTTTATATTCTATATTCCCTACTCTATACCCTATCCTATTTTATACTCTATAGTCTATACTTTATATTCTATATTCTATATTCTATAGTTTATATTGTATATTCTGTATTGTATATTTTATATTTTATATTTTATATTCTCTATTCTCTACTCTATATTCTCTATTCTCTATTCTATATTCTATACTCTGTATTTCATATTCTATATTCTATATTCTATATTCTGTATTTTATATTCTATATTCTGTATCCTATATTTTACATTTTATATTCTATATTCTATACTCTATACTCTATATTCCATAGTATATATTCTATATTCTATACTCTATATTCTATATACTAAAATATACTAAAATATTCTACAAGATCATTATTGATATTAGAAACATATACTGACATTAACTTCCAAGTATATCTGTCGTGGAATTGTAGATAATTGTAGACGTTTGTGCACGAATAGTATTACAAATATTGACACGTTGAGTTTACACTGTCACGTGAAATTTACACTGTTACATTTTCGTCTGTGTATAATATTTGACTTTCAATATATATTATAATAAAGCACCACATGTTGTTCGTTATTTATATCATTATCTAATTGTTTTTGTAATTTGAAATTCTTTGATATTCATTTTATTTCAATTAACCTACGATATTAATACGTTAATGTTGCATAGTGTTACGAAAATTTTGTATTTCTGCGACAGAAAATGGTAACAAAATTAATTAATACAAAAAGTGTGCTGAACTTTTGTTGACGCATGCAAGTATATGTGTCTTGTATGGAATTTCGTGAAAAATATTTCTTTGTGTAAAATATTTATAAAATTAGAATTAATTACACTAAACATTGTAAATTTAAAAGATACTGAAATATTTCATACGACGAGAGTTCAGAAAATTCTGTCAAAGACATCTCTAACGTCAATCGATGTTCAATCACTTGATTTTTCGAAAAATCTGTTGTTTATTGCTAATGTGTACATATAGAGTGTCTATTCGGAGTAACGTAAATGAAATGAAATTGTTTCACCTTGTTATGTATTTCTTTCTGAAATATTCTTTCATACATTTTTGCGACTTAGATACGTTCTACAGATTTCCGGGTGATACACTAACAAATGAGATATAAGTTTGGGTGATAGATAGAATCGATAGAAAATTACCAGCGAAAAATTCATCCGTGAGACCGATATTTCTTTTCTCACCAATAACAATAACACGCTGAAAATAGCCTAGTTTTGTGGAACAAAGAACGGGCCACGATGTTAATTCCCCCTCCTCGTGCGTTTAATTTATGTTACAATTAATTCCCTCTATCTCCGCATTCCATCTTTTTCCGCTCCGAATTTTGCTAGGTCGATAAAAATCCACCAAGAGTAGAACGAATTATACATTGCAATTCCCATGTTAGGTGAAAACACTCCCGTGTTGGTTAATATTTTAGTCTGTTTGATTTGCGCAGGTAACATTTACGTGACAAAGATCATCAGTGATATTTCATGTAAAATGCGAATTTAAAAAATTTGTAAAAAAAATCTGTCACGTTCAGAAAATTCGTATGCAACATTCGATCGTTCGAATTTTCTCTGAACGTTCTTATTTCAACGTGACGATCACACGCATCGGTGACAATTTTTCCACATCTTCCTCCAATTGTAAGAAACGCGAATGAAATGAATGAAAAACGAGTTCACATTAAATAAAACTTTTTATCAAAAGAAATCTCGAGAGAGAGAGAGAGAGAGAGAGAGAGAGAGAGAGAGAGAGAGAGAGAGAGAGAAAGCCGGCAAAACCCTCCATGAAAACTTCGAGCATTCAAAATTTCCAAACCTCCAATCATCCGAAACGGAAACTAGGTAGTACACCCGGCCCGGAGGAAGCTTAAAAGAAACGCGACACTGCAAAAAAATCCACCGTGTCGAGGCTATCGGATTCAACTCCGCGTTAACTCTACACGGTGTCCGGAAACGACTGAAGGATCCCCGGATGGAACTGACGGGAGAAAAAAAAAAGAAAATAATAATAATAATCACGCATGTATAAATACCAGTAGCTAGATCGAGCGAAGACGCGACTGTCACTCTGTTTACAATCGGCTGGGCGTTTACGATTCTCGTTGTCAGGGGCTTCTCTCTCTCTCCTTCTCTCTCTCGTTCGTTTCCCTTTCGACGATCGGCGATCCGGTGTCGCGCACCTGCGGCCCACACAAGATCGGCCAATCAAGTTCACGAACTTTTGTCGAAGAACCGCGCGAGAAGCGTCGGCGAGGACCGGCGGCGGCGGCGGCGTACCACGACCGAAACCGCTGCTGGCTGCGGCGCTTTCGTCATCGTCCTCGAGGTAAACGACACAAAGGGAGGACACCGCAACACACACTGGGCCGATTCGCGTGGGCTACCGCCGCTAAACTGGAGAGCCGAGAGCGTCTGTGCTCAGGCGAGGCAACACCTGAATCCCACAGCATCGGTCACTACCTTACTACTGCCGCGCCGAACCAACCTCTATAGTGGCGTCGCCTCGTAGTGTATATTACGACGGGTACACCGGGTGGCGTGGAATAAAGTACACGGGCCGCTGAAGCGTGGCGTCCGTGAAAAGCGGCGATAACAATGGCCCCGACGACGACCGGCGATCAACGCCAGCTGCCTTTTTTATCTCGTCTACCTCGACAACACCGAATTTCGTTGACCAATGCGAGGAAAACAGAGGAAAAATAGCCGATTTATAGACACTTACGCGCGACGTTCGGCTTTGAGAGATTAGGTTCGACGGATCGATGATTCGGTTTTGGCGAAGCAAGAGACGTAGGAGACTGTAACGTGAGATGATCAACACTGGAGCTATCAAAATGACCAATTCGTGACTTTTTTAAGATAGACGTAGATGGATGAATAATGCATCTTTTTGAAGATTTAAATGATCTTTCGTAAAATGTATACAGATTGTTAAAAGTGCACTATATATATGTATATTAAAATTAAGTATTATATATTTTAATTAATATTTATATATTAAAATAAATAAATATATATATGTTTTTTTTTTTTTTTTTAATCAATTATTTTATGTCGCATCAACTTCATGAGTTATTAGCGACATCAGAAGGAGGGATTTTTTATATGTGTTTCAGATATTGTAGCAGACTTGACGATGTTCCTTATATGTTTTTATTTTAATGTCTCTAATGGAAATTTTACGCCTCAATCGTCGGTAGTTTTAGTGTTAAGGGATGACAAAGTCAATTGAAGCTGTTCTTTAGGTCCAGTTTCTTGGGTAGTGATTGATACTGTGGTTAAATTGCGAATGTTTATGCATTTGTGGTTTAATTTAACATTCGAAAGTGTATGGGATGTGTCTGACATGTAGAAACACATTGGTCTGATGAAGCAAAGGTGTAAGAGAGTATGAGAAGGGAGGAAATTATGAGTGTGAGATGATTAAGAGATAACTGGAGTATTTTCGTTTTATGAAGATCGACACTTTTATGGACTTGTGGTTTAAACAGAGTTTTAAAATTAAAAAGATATATGGGATATATTTGAAAATATATAGAACATATAATGAAAATAAACCGTTTGTTATCATATTTTCCAAATCAGAATTCTGAAAAAAAAAAAATCAGAGCTGAAGTATGTTCAGAGAGATATAAAATTGTACAAGTATCCGCAGTCTAATAATATTTTACGAGAGAAGATTGGAGTTGTCGAGAGTTGAATTGTCATGAATTTAGCTAGAAGAGCAGAAATCAATAATTGCTGTGACCGGCCTGCTTGGTACAACGATACAGCAATAGAATATGGTATTAGTGATCAATGAATGAAACATACATGTAAATAATTTTAATTTAAAATGCTTTAAATTTTTCGAATCTCAATTCTCTGCGCAATGTTCGATTCACGTGCAGTTATCTCGCACCTTTATTAATTAGAAATAAAGGCTAAAATAAGACATATATCTCAATAATGATTTCACATTAGTAGTTCAGTGGAAAAACACGTTTTCGACATTCAATTTTAATTTTTTGTTCAATATTAATTACTATCGGAGCGATAGTGTCGCTTCCAATCTAACATTTTGATACAACAAATATTCAACACATTACGTGTCTTCAAGCTTTTATTTCTGCAAATAAATCGCAGAACGATTAAATAAACGAATAAATTCAAGTACGATGATCGAAAAATATAAAAACTGAAAGATACACAAACTTCTTTCCCTCTTGTTCACCGTGCGAATAAACGCAATTAAAATCGCTACAAGTCCCTTTCTAAAGAAACGGAGGACAACGCGCAAAGTTACAAAGTGAAAAGGAAAAAACAATCGTAGGAGATTTGCGAGAGAGAGAGAGAGAGAGAGAGAGAGAGAGGCGAAGGGAAAGAGCGAGAATCTTGGAGAACGACGAGTTCGCGACACCTTGTATAAGCGTCGCAGGTGAGCGGACTATAGAGCGAAACAGAGAACGTTGTTATACTATTATTTCTATGCTGTTTCCCTGGGCCCCGCTTCGCTTCGTCTCACCTGCTCGCTCGCCTGCTTCTCCCGCGCTCAAAAGCCAGCTATTCTCCCTCCTCCTCGCCCCTCGCTGGTCTTCAACACGCGCACACATGTTACAAAACAAAAATTTGCGTCTGCCGCCGACACGAAAGGAAACAATCGAGACACCGGGTTTCCTTCTATTCCCTGTACCCGACAGTACGCATTATCCGACCGTGCTGCTAATTAATTAGAAGCGGATTATGAGCGCGCTGTTCTCACGTTTTCAGCCTTCCACGATGATATATATTATATTGTTAGAATTTTACGCGAGCTGCCTTCGACAGATACGCGATAAATCGTTTTATGGCCAATTCATGGTGTTGTTTCCATCGTCCGGAGCATGTTCCGGTATTTTTCAGAGGTGCAGCGACGAAAGTGAGACATTACGAATGATCAGCTATAATTATAGACTGCGGATTTTTATATATTTCAAATTCACACTTTTTTTTTCAGGGGTGACAGTCGATGACTCTATAAAACTTGAATATTTTATATTCCCTTTTTATATTTTTATATTCATCTGTGTCCTGTGCATTTATGCAAATCTGCAACTATTTCAATTATACTACTATAATAATTGTAAAAAAATAATAAAATTATACTCCTGTGGTAATAATTAAAAAAAAATAAAATTATACTTCTACAATAATAATAAAAAAATAATAAAATTATACTCCTATGATAAATAATAAAAAAATAATAAAATTATACTTCCATAATAATAATAAAAAAATGATAAAATTATACTCCTATGATAATAATAAATAAATGATAAAATTATACTCCTATAATAATAATAAAAATAATAATAAAATTATACTCCTATGATAATAATAAAAAAATAATAAAATTATACTCCTATAATAATAATGAAAAAAAAAAAATAAAATTATACTTCTATGATAACAATAAAAAAATAATAAAATTGTACTACAATAATAATAAAAAAATAATAAAATTATACTCCTATAATAATAATAAAAAAAATAATAAAATTGTACTCCTATACTAATAATAAAAAAATAATAAAATTATACTCCTACAATAATAATAAAAAAATAAAATTTTTTTATTAAAAATAATAATAAAAACTTTTTAAAATTAATAATAGATTTAATAATAAAATAATTTAATTAATAATTTAAAAAAAAGACAACTTTATAACTTTGTCACTTTTCCAAACGAATTACCATGTACAATAAAACGAGAAGAGTCACCGATCTCGAAACATAGTCGTTGCAATTTCTAGTCGAATTTTCACAGCAGAACTATTTCCGAGAAACGGTGGAAAGCGAGAAATTGAGGAAACCACAGGGAATGACTCGGTGAATTTTAACGAGGCAACGAAAGAAGAAACGAGAGACGCAAATGACACGTGAACTCGCGATTTAATGATCAATGCTCCACTTTCCTCCCCAATGAAACTGCAGAAAATCCTACAGGTCTGGATTCGTTTCTTTCCTCCGTTACGTTCGAGTAAAATTCGTCGATTTCGAATCGAAGGGAAGATTTTTTTTGCGCGTAAACGTATGTACGTGAAGAGCACATCTCTGTGACAGGTCTAGCCTAGCCACAGGAAATAGAGAAAAACGACGATCCCGGCGTAGAAGAGCAAAAAATACATGGACACGAAGCCCGTGATTAATAGTTGGCATATTCTTCTCACGTCCATGTTTGCTGGATGCTCGTCCCTCCAGATAGGAAGGATATCTCACGCCGCGAAACGCGCGATTTGCATTCAACTCGGTTGTTCACTCGTGCTTAGATCATGCGAACGAAAACACGCAGAAACGAACCGGGACGTGGATTTCGGTGGATCGGGAACCAAACAGCGAATATTTTTCTCCTCGTTGTTCGCCGAAAATTTCAATGAGCAGTTAGACCTTGAATCTTTAAACGAGTTTTGTTACTCTGTTACTTTGAAATCTCGTATATCGCAGATATGATAATCATCGAAAGTTCCAGAATCAAAAGATTTTCAATTTTGAATTTAATTTCGCTAAATGAGGTTTAACATTCCTCCGTGAATCTTCATTTTCATTCTACTTCAAGTTCGTTCAATTAATTTCATTCGCCATATATCGTTGAATTGAAATTAATTTTTAATGACTGTTTCATTTCAAGCGTGAGCAGCTTCTCTTTTTTTTTTTTTTAATCACGAAACGACGTGATCTTCTTCAGTCAAATTAAACAAATTCAATATCCAGAGACGCAATTCCTCGTTTGGTCACACGGAGCAATCGTTATGTTATTTTAGATCGCGTGTTTATGTGTGTATTTTCCGCACGTTCACTGACACGACACGGGCGGAACGAGACTTTTCTTATCAACGATTTCGTGTTTGAACTGTGATACGACACCGCGCCGGCTACGTTGATAATACTGTTCTGGCTTTCGCGGGTTTCGCGGGGAACACCGACTGGTTTCATCAAGGGCTAGTATGCCAATGGTTTCGATAATCGATGAGCTTATCGAAACGCAGAAACGTACGCTGTCGCTGGCAGACACGTTGACAATGCGTATTTCTGATTATGCGTGGGAGAAAATTTAGAGTTCAATCGTTAAACAAACGAAAGGAAATAAAAATTTAATTCAATTAAAATCTGTAGAATTCTTCTACGTCTGAGGAGATAAGATTTTAAACTAATACGAAGAAGGAAGATCAAAAGTTTGAAGTATACAACTGCTTCATGAACGTAGCAAAATATTTCGAGCGTTTTTTAAAAATAAAATTTCGTAGCTTCATATTTTTTGTTATACGTATATCGTGTTTCATAAAAGTACAATGTTTCGTCATGGTGAATATTATGTTGACCATGAATTTATAGCACATTTGGAACAGTAGCTGATTTTGTTTAGCTGATTTATCAAAGTGTTATCTAAAAGTGAAGCTGCCTCCTCATTGCAGCAACTCCTTCGATTCTAATTTTTTAATCTACGATACCACCTTCTATAATATTATTATTCTACTCGAGGATTGGAACTAGAATTTCCACGTCGAGTCGAGTCACTCGATTTTTAATTTCTGCTTTACGAGAGAATTTGACGAAAAGCCTTTTAATCCTCTGTTTCTAATCAAACTTTCTGCTCACAATGGAGACCGTGCTCGAGCGTTTAAAACGATTCAAGGTAGATTATAACCGGTCAGTGCAATCGTATGAAGCCATTAAGAGTATTTACGCGCGTTAGTTCACGAGGATCGTAAAACATGGTTTCGAAGCCACCGAGATATAATGTTTCTACTTTCGTTAAAATTCCTATCCTATTCCGGCCGATCTAGGCGTCGGTTATCTTTTACACGATCGTGATTCATTGAAAGTGCGTTATAATATCACGGACTTGGCCACGTATTCGCGAATACAATCCGTTCCACTTCGGCCAACATATTCGGCCATAACGAAACAAAAGGATCAAAGTTTCATTTATATTCACGTTTCGTCCATGTACTATGTGTCCTGCACGATATACAATCGTATACACTATCGTTCATAAGTATCTTGACACTTTGGTCAATTTTCAATGACAGTATTCGAATTTGTATTATCAATTATACAATTTACCAAATTACCATATTTTTATAGGATCTATTAAAGGACGTAGCAATCCGAGTTGGGCATTATTAGAATAAAATTTTATTCGAATAACATTTCGAATAAATTCTTCGAATAAAATTTTATTCGAATAACATTTCGAATAAATTCTTCGAATAAAATTTTATTCGTATAATATTTCGAATAAATTCTTCGAATAAAATTTTAGTCGAATAACATTTCGAATGAATTCTTCGAATAAAATTTTAGTCGAATAACATTTTATTCGAAGAATTTATTCGAATAATCCAACTGTGGCTGCAGAGAAGAGATCGCGAAGCCGTTTCTTGTGAAACCTCGAAATAATTAATTCGGCCACATTGAACTCCGTATAACGAATAAAGTCATTTTCGAATAATCTTTGTTCGTAATAATAAAATCGAATAATCTTTCTTTGTAATAATAAAATCGTTATTCGTAAATAACGAATAATTTTTCCTCGAATAAAATCGTTATTCGCAAATAACGAATAGTTTTTCGTTGAATAAAATCGAAAAAAAGTTATTCGTTATTTACGAATAAATTTGACAGATTTATTCGTTATTCGTTGTTCGAATAATAAAGTGCCCAACTCTGGTAGCTCAATTATTTGTTTATGTAAATTTCTAATTTCATTTATTTCTAATTTACCATATATGATGAAAACGCCATACAATTGTTAAACATTCTCACGACAGGTAACTGTTATGTCATCTGCATTTAAATGCGATCAAATTTTGACGAAAATCGACATTGAATTTAACTTCTTCTATAAATAAATACACTGTGTAATTTATTAAACGTCAATTATTACATAATTAATCTTGTAATCACGGATATTTCTGAAATGTTCAAAATACACCCCGAAAATCAAATAAAAATATAATGGATATATAATATAATATAATAATAAATATATATATTATAATATAATATAATAATAAATATATATATTATAATATAATATAATAATAAATATATAAATATAATAAAAATATAACTGCTAACACAGAATTAATTCACAGTAACTGCGTTCTGAAATTGCTTCTCTTCACCTCTAAAAGAAAAAATGCGACTCACACATCTCCCCTCTGAATCCTTCAATTAGAATCAAAAATAATCTGAAATACTTTCCTCCGGATACTTTTGAACACTGGTGTACGCAAAACACTCGAATGCGGGGAAAAACGGGCACGAAAGGGAAATGTTGCTACGATAATTAGTAAGTCCACGACTATTAGTTATGGCTGTGCCTCCTATAAGTATAAACATGAACGAACCTACGCCGATCCTACGTTCAATTATCAATCGCGTTTCTCGCGTTTTATTTCTCTGATTTATACCGACTCCGTAACGAATCGTCACGATCTATGAAATCGAAGGGAAATTCGGCGAATCGCGGGTCTAATTTCGATTTATGCTGTTCGATAAACGCTGCTTGCGAGAAAATGGCGTGCTCTTTAAATTCAAAGAACAGCTCTTTTCGATTATTATGCAGTCGTAAATGGTTTCGCGGATCGTTTACGTTGCCTCAGAGATTTCATCGTTACTTTCGTTTGTTTCTCTCTTCAATGAGGTTCAGCTTGACGTGCATCGCGGGATAAATTTAAATTAGGCTAATAAGTAGTAAGACCGTTTTCGTGCGTATTTATAATAGTAATAATCCAGATCGGCGAAACTGCAGCATTTTTGCTTTAATTTCGAACGAGTTCCTTTTATTGTTGAGTAATAGCGAAAAGGGACGAATAATAGCAGGTTTGTTTGCATACCTTGAGCGTCAAATTGTCGCCTTCTACGAAGCATGCTTCTTCCCTGAGAGGAAACGGGACCTGTTCTTCCATGATTATCGTCGTGCGGCTCATCTTCACCTGCACTTGTCGCGCTATCACGTTGCACCACTTCATCACTTCCAATCGTCGACGGAACCGCGCTACTTCCGTTTCCACCGAAAAACTTCACCTTCCTAGCGAGCTCCACGTACCCATGAAGGCCAGTTTCACTCAGCCTAACGGAGGAAAATAAAAAAAGAAAGAAAAAAAAAAAAATGAAAAAACTAAAGTATCATAGAAAATTTAAAAAAAATATACAAAAGCGACCATTCTCGTCTTTGACGAGATAATTTTATAATTATTACAACTTCCAATAGTTTTCAATAAATGTAAAATTATGCATTACACTGTAGCTTTGTGAAAAATCATAAATTTCTATCAATTATAGTTTTGTTCCTTTGCAAAAAGAAAGATGAAGAAATTACTCGTACGAATGAATAATTCAAAGGCTGTGAGGAAATATCCTCGACTGAAACATCTGAAACTTCGAACGTATTCGAAGCTCCCTTCTTCCACTGATTCGATTTCTAATTCGTGTACGGCAGCAAACACTTCCGCGGCTACTTCCTAATGATTGATTATTCCGGTAGTAGTTGGCGATTCGAGGCACGTGTTACAATCGAACGTTGGTAAATTGAGTTTCGCGATTTAAGCGCCGCGTGATTCAAATTTCACACACCTCACGCTCTCGCTACCGCTACTCTCGTATCTGGCGCTGCTATTGGATTCCCTCCTGGTCCTCGTAATCGCGTCCCGTATTCTTTGCGATGCCGAGCACGAGTCACCCGTTTTCCGTGGAAGTGCTGGGGTTGGTTCGCTCTCGCTCTCCCTCGGGCTGTATCTCGACGATCTCGTGCTCAGCGGGCTCGCTTCCGGGGACAAATGCTGTAAGAAATTTAGCGTTGTCACTCCGTGTTTCTTTCAGCCTCATAAGTAATGCAAAAGTTGATGAAACATGTAGTAGTCGGTCTGAATTAAAAATATATCTTTCAAATGAAACCAATTCTACCTGCGAGTTAGACACTATGTGCATGTTTCGTTTCGAATGGTTGGAATAGAATTAAAAAAATAGTTGGAGAACTCACGCTGGAGCAGCGTTTATTCGGAGTGTCGTCAGGAGTGTCATCGGGATTGGAAAACTCCTCCTTTGAAAACTTCCGACGTACCTAGATCAAAAGCAAAAATCCTTCTTACTCTAATTATGTATATCTCGCAGACAAACAGAAGACTCTAATAATTCTCTTTAAAGTATAGAGCAAAGCTCAACAAAGAGTCACAAGTAACTAACCACTTGAAAATCATCGGATTTCCTGCCATGTCCAACATCTTTCCTCTCGTACGTTCCCAACGTGGCGACGTCGGCCTCCGAATTTTCAATGAGGCTCTCAGTGGTCTCTTTCATCGAGCCCCTGTCGTTCTTGTCGTTCTCCAGTGCCTCTCTCTCCTCGACCATCGAGTTCTCCTCTTTGTTCACCTCCAACGTGGCACGCGGTTTCTCCTCTTTCGCCTCCTTTTCTCCTTTCTTCACGCCCTCTTGCTCTTCCAGCAGCTTCTCGTCGGTGACGACCACGTCGAGCATCGTCTGTTCGTTGGCCACCGTCTCGGCTCTCACTCTCTCACGCTGGCTCGCGCGTGGCCCTTCCTCGTCGTTCCTCGACGACTTGCCATCGAGGCTCTCTCTGCTGCTCTCTCTGCCCGGCGTCCTCGTCCTGCCTTGTTCGTGCACCGTCGACTTCGATTTCGACGTGGTCGAGACGCCCACGCGTTCCTCCGTCCTCTCCGGCTTCTCCTCTTTCCCGGCTTGCTTTCCTTTTGCAGCGACGGCCGCGCTATTCGCATTTGAATTCGCGCTCTCCCTACCCACGTCCTCGCGGCTGTTGTCCCGTCGGAATAGCCGAATGCCGTACTTCGAGTCCTCCTTGCCGGTCGATTGGCTCGACTGGAACGATCCTCGAGCCTCCTCCTTCGAGTCTCTTCGGTTAGACTTGGATACGCAACGGATATCGTCCTTGCTGTCCTGACGTTTCAGTCGGTCCTCCTTGTTCCTTGGAGACAGTAGCTTGGGGATCAGGCTCGGCAAGCTTATGTCCTCGCGACTTCGCCGCAGGTCGTCGGTGCTTCCTCGATATCTGTGAGAAATATAAACAGCAGTTAGTCGGAGCATCTGTTGAATTACTCCTTATTCGGTCTTATTCCAGCCTAGTGCTAGAATGTGGATGTTGGCGCAATATCATACAATTAAAGAAACGGAGGGGGCTAAGTAAGTAGAAAATTTATATATAGGTTACAACAAGCATGTGCTTTTGAATAGCGCATTCCTTTGCGATTTCACAAATATGCACAGGAAATTATTACAAAGGAATAATTTGACGTGCAAGAGTCACGTGAGTGAAATAATCAGTATATACAAATAAAATAATTTATATGGTTCTTCTAATGCAAATATATCGAATGTAAAGGCAATAAATGGAAATACTATACAAAAACGTGGTAAACCTTGATAACTTAGTTCAATCATAAATACACGTATATTTTAAGTAGAATAATGCAAATGGCACCACAATGCAAGTCATCGCCATCGTTTCAAAACGACAGAGTGCCAACTAAGCAGGCGTCGGTATCGCGAACGAATGCACATTTTCGTTTTAACAGTTCGCAACTTTGCTTCGATTCTTATTTCATTCGATGACACGATTCCTCGAAAACGAGGATCCAATCAAGTCAAACGCGAAACACTAAATTTCGACCGCGCGCAGTCGAAAGTTGGATTAAAGATCTGCGAATACCTTTGAGGGATGAGGGAACGTTTCGGTGATTCCTGCGGGCTTCTGATGTCCTCGAATTCCTTGGAGCTTCTACGAAATATCGGGATGTTCGACTTTCTTTCCCCATGTTTGATCGACAGGCTCGATTTGATCTCCGGCGAAATAAATTTCGACAGTATCCTCGGTGGCTTTATCAACGAAATTCTTGGCGTGCTTTGCTCCTGACTGCTTGTCGTCTCGTCTTGTTCGTCGATCTTCGTCTTATTGCCAGCGGGCCGATCGTTCTTCTTCGTTTTTACGGCATCCGACGATGGCACCTCCTCCTCCTGTTTATTAGAAAGCTTCTCTATTCGTTTGGCGTTCGTTCGTTCGTTGGCGATCGAATCGACTCGCGGCGTGAATTTCTCGAGATGAATCGACTCGCTCCTCGCTATCGTATCTTCGCATGGATCGCCTTTCGTGGAACTGTTACACTCGTCGAGCTGTTCGATCGCCCCCACGGCAACTGGTGCCTTCCGATCGGAATTCGACGTTTCTCCGTCAATGGACCTCGCGGTTTCGTTCTTGTTAACGATTTCCCAGTACTCTTGATGACGAGACGGCAGGCTCCGATACAGCCGCAACTCTGGCGATTTCCTCGCCGCTGACCAACGCGTGGGTGGACCTGTAATACAGAAGCGTGTATCGATAATTCAATAAAAGCGAGACTCTTGTTTTCGCGTGGAACACTGATAGAAGCGATTTCGATTCAAATACGTTCAAGTTTATTACAGTTTAATTGCTTGGTACGTTCAAGTTTACTAGTTTAGCAACTGGATTTATTATAGCAATTTCCAGCTTAATTCTGGTATTTATTACAATATATATTTATTACAATATATTTATTACAATATAATATATATTTATTACAATATATACATTTATTATAATTGCTCTACCACAAATTTTATTTTTTTCCAAAAAAGTTTCTTTCTCTTGTTCTTATTCTTTAAATTTAAATATTATTATATATATTTTAATATATTAATACATTAAATATTATTATTTATTATTATAATCATTATATTTTAATATTATTATTATTATATATAATTTTCCGAAAGACCAAGTAATTAATTTAATTGATTCGAAATTATTCGCTACTATATATAGATAAGTTCACATGTTACGCAACTACTGTTTTACAATGTTCTATGAGCACGTTGCATTGAAAGGCTCATTAAGAGTAATTAATGTGAAAATAAGAAGATAATATTGGAAGTGATTATACTAAATATTGATAATCATTTAAATAAGGTATATTATTACCAATCTATATGCATTGACGTAATAGTCATAATTATTACAAAGTATCGAACAGGAAATTGAAGTTACAAATGCAACATATAGGAAACGAAAAATATTAAACATACCGTTGATTGTCCAAGCTCGCCGGATGCTGCGTTTCAACAATTCCACGGGAGATGCTGCTTTCCCATTTATAGATCCTTTACACGTTGAATTTTCGTAGGTCCATTTCTCGGTAACAACGTGCAATTCCCTAAAGAAATGCAATTACAAAATTACAATCTATAATAAAATACCAAATTTATACCAGAAAAATATCAACAAAGATATTTAATCCTTTTAATATCAATACTGACCATGTCAAGAAATCTACAATCTATAATAAAATCTATAATAATCTTGCAATCTATAATAAAATACCAAATTTATACCAGAAAAATATCAACAAAGATACTTAATCCTTTTAATATCAACACTGACCATATCAAGAAATCCACAATCTATAATAAAATACCAATCTATAATAATCTTACAATCTATAATAAAATACCAAATTTATACCAGAAAAATATCAACAAAGATACTTAATTCTTTTAATATCAATACTGACCATGTCAAGAAATCTACAATCTATAATAAAATACCAATCTATAATAATCTTGCAATCTATAATAAAATACCAAATTTACACCAGAAAAATATCAACAAAGATACTTAATTCTTTTAATATCAACACTGACAATGTCAAGAAATCTACAATCTATAATAAAATCTATAATAATCTTGCGATCTATAATAAAATACCAAATTTATACCAGAAAAATATCAACAAAGATACTTAATCCTTTTAATATCAACATTGACCATGTCAATTATCAAATTTTTGCACAATGTATCTAATATAACGAAACTGCGGATATTTTATGCAAATTCGCATTTACGAGATACATAACTTACGGATATAAAATTGTTTCACTTACTTTCATGTGCATTTGCAACACAGACTATAACGAACGGATTACCTTTAATTAACATTGTACTGCTATATTAAATTAACTCACTCACTTGGCAGAGAGGAAAGAAATAGATGAGCAATCTCGCGAAATCGAAAAGCACGAAGAATAAGGGAAATGTCGGGGAGAGAATCTCGGCAAGAGAGTCGAGAGGAGAACGAGGCGAGCCA
Organism: Frieseomelitta varia; assembly: GCF_011392965.1. Taxonomy (NCBI): domain Eukaryota; kingdom Metazoa; phylum Arthropoda; class Insecta; order Hymenoptera; family Apidae; genus Frieseomelitta; species Frieseomelitta varia. Next base: position 387,512 of record NW_025110115.1, on the reverse strand, counting down.
CGCAAGAAGGAAACGGCGTAACAACACAATGGAAGGATTACTCACGCGATCCTGTAGCAAATGTTACAGATCCATTCGACGTCTTTGTTATCGGTAGGGCTCCTGACCTCGATACGGCACTGTCTGCAAACTCGGTGCCTGCAGCGTGTACACGGAGCACCGGTGTTGTAAAATCTACCAAACGGTGCACCGCATCTGGCGCATTTACGTCCTTGGTACGATAGTTCACCCGACGCCTTCAAAAGTCCCCTCCTACGGAGGTATTGCAGATCAGCCTTCAGTCTTCTGTAAAACGTACAGTTCCTTTGCGTTACCCTCCTGAATACACCTTCCTGCCGTCTACTCGCGATACCATCGCACTCGCAACTCAGTAACAGCGGACGAGAATCGTACAAAAATCGGACGAAAATGTTTTTCACTTCACGGACGATGTTTAAAAGAATCTGAAGAATTTCAAAGGACGAGCAAAATGAGATACTGAAGAAGTAAACGCAAGTGAATTGGTTGAAATTCGTTGAAATATCACTTTTGCACACCTTTGTAGATTCTTGAATGACAGAAGAAAAACAAGCAGGTACAATGTTCAGCGTTTGACATTTCATTTTATTTCACTTGTGATTTTTTACTGAAATCGTCTTCGTTATTTTCTGTTCTTCGAACTCTACCATTCCACTTATTAAAAGTGTTTATTTATTAAAATAATCACATCAGAGTCGCTTTTCATTAATTATCCTCTCTTAATTTTTTCCAGGAACATTCTACCAACTTTTTTGCCTCTGTGCGAACGACATTCGATCGAATTCGCGTTATTAATTTCAAACTAGCTTCGTGTACTCGCTTTTCAAGGAAATATTACAATTGAACCTGATAAATCACTCATATTATTACAACTGATCTGAAATAAAGAAAAAAGAATAAACTCCAAACCTTTATGCATTTATGAAAAGCTCAAAGGTATCGAACGAAAGAAATCTAGATTCCATTTCTTTCGCTGTAGAATTCATAAAAAAATATATATAAATTTGCATGAATGTCCACGCAAATAGTCTACTATTTTTGCGAGTCTCCAGCGTTTATTCTGCTCTGTTGGCTGATCGACGCGGCACAATCGTTAGATTACTCATTGAACGGTAAAAACGAACGAGTTATGACTGCATACGCCAGAGTATAATGCTACAGTACTCACGCAACGAACGCAACGAACGCACGTGATGTATCCCTGTGGAAAGCAACGACCGTTCTACGGTGAATCGTAAACCCCGTAGAAACACGCGTCACCACGGTTCGAATCTCCGTCAGAACCAGGGAACGGCCTTCGCTAAAATTGACGTTAGACGAAGGAGAAGCGTGCAAAGTGAAATACGTGTCGAATATATCGAGAAGCTGCATTGGCGCTTAATTAATCGCTGCGCTTATTGTATAACGCTTAATTATAACTCGGCGAACGTCATTGATAAGTTTATTGCTGTTAAAATAGAGCTACGTGTACAAGAGGTTTACAGAGATGAATATATTCATTATTTTTCTAAATAAACAATTTTAACGAAACACTCGAATGTGTTCCTGCAGGCGCTTAAAATTCATTTACCATTTCCCGTCGAAATTTTGAATAGCGATCTGATTTGATGATCTATTTGTCACGTGTTTAAATTTTTCTTACTTTTTCACACTCTACGTTCATGCAAAAAAAAAAAAAAAAAAAGGAAAGAAACTTCGAGTAAAAATAAAACACAATTTTCTTTCAAATTCAGAGACTGGCTGAGGAAATTATCGAGATTCATTTGTACGTGCGCGAATAAAAATTTATGATAAAAAAATTCTCCGCGAAATTCGCGCACAGATTAATTTCACTTTTTCATCTGAACCTTTGCACAATAACCTTTGCACCACCTCTAATACATCTCAAACGTCTTCTCTCCTCGAGTAAAATTGCGAAGAAGCACGAAAGACCGCGACGCGTTAAAAAAAGAAAAAAAAAATAATCGGGAAGAACGAAATTTTCTCCGACTTTGTGGCCGGATGACAGTAATTCACGATCGGTCGCGCAGTTGCCGCGCATCTATGCCCCTTTCGTTATAAAAAAAGAATCGGCTGTCCACGCAAAAGAAAGATTGCTACATCTTTCTGGTTGGTGCCAACCAGCTGCGTTAGTGTACCTCGTAGGTGTTCCACCGGGTATATATCTCGTTTCCATTCCCGTCGCACAATGATAAAGCATATTAACGCAACATACTGTACGATGCAATCGACACGACCGAATAACAATGAACGATATTTCCTATGGCTTTTAGATATCCCGATCCAGTACCTCGAATACCTTTCTCTCGTCCCTTTCTGTCTCTCTTCTCTCCAGTCGAATTCTGCTTGCTTGTAGTATCGAAACGAGAATAAACATTCAAACGCTCGTAGATACGTTTTATGGATATATTATACGCGTCATGGGGAATACATTGAAAGTTTATGGATCGTAATGAGACGCGATTCATAACGTTGGGGATACATCTGTAAATGTGTGTGTAAAAGTTATTCGAGATATTCGCAGAGTTAATTAATAGATCTCATATTTAACATTTATTACACGCTCAAGTTGCTTACTCACGCTGTATATTAATTTTTAAATAACCATGCGTTTGCGATATGGATGTCTCTCTGTGATTTTCTACATACGTGTTCAGATCGATTTCAAATTTACATCGACACGACGCGACTGCACTGCAGCGTTAATGAACATTTTAAAACGTTTCGCAAGAGTTGTCTGTAGCAACGTGTTTCTATGCTCGCTTTCTTCAATTTCATCTAAAGCACACTATCGTTTACTATCGTGTATTTAAATTTCATTTTTCCGGGTGTACGTTTAATCCGTTCAAGTATATTTCGAGATGCACGCGTGCCAGGTGAAGCGAATGCAAAACAAAAGTAGCTTCCTTTCAGTTCCTTTCATTGGTTTTTTTCATTTGTATATATACCGTTAGCCTACATACCTTTAACCTCCATCCCGTGGAGAACATACACTCATAGTTCTCGGAGCAAACATTTACTCTTATATCGTTAGAATGTAGAAAGCAAATGTTTAGAATATGTACAACAGTATAACAGTAATTTGTTATATCATATCGTCCTGGCGTTATTTTCGTTGCACTTGAAATCAATGAAATCAAGCAATTTTGATTGATCCCTCAAGAAGTTGGTTTATAAATTGTAAAAAATTCGTTTTTGTTACAGCGTAAATTCAACGAACAAAAACAAATATTTTCGTATACTTGAAACCAGCATTCGCGTAGCCAGTTGTGTCTAAGATAGAAAAACATCTGGTCAGCGGAAGACGAAAGTCGTAGTAGTAGAAGCAAACCCATAAAGAATCATTGCGTACCAATCCCACGCATCCGCCTTAAGGGCACTAAAAGCTGCGCAGATTCACGTATTAATTTCGAAATTTTATCTTCGACGGTCTCGATAAAGTCACGCGAATTATTTGACCAATCGCGGTTATTTAAAAATTTTCATTATTTTAATAGAATTCGTTGAAATATTCCTTTTGTGAAATTAATACCAAGTACACTTATTTGTTACTAAGACTGAAATTTATTTATTTTTTTTTTTTGGCTATTAAATTAGAAAATAATTTCGTTTCATTTTTTATACCTTTGGCAGGATCTATTTTATTTGCTGCTAAAACTATCCCGAGTAGAATGACGATTGCGAAGGCAAAATCGAGATTCGAGTGAATGAAAATGGGCTTTGTGGGAAAGAACCAACAATCTTGAGGAAATACGTGATCACAATTGCAACAGTATGAAAGATAATGCGAATGGCTGATTTGCATACAAAATTGGAGACTTTCGATGCAGTGGAATCCTAACCTGTGAATTAACGTCTTTCGCGGCGAACAGCCTGGAAACAGAGTGAGCGATGAAGCTGGTTTGAACAGCTTCATCTTTGAGGATAGATTGCACCGGGATAAAGTTGCTGTTGCTATCCTGCTGCTCGAGAGAAATAATTAGCGTATGATCGTGATACTATCGCGTGACCAGAATCTACCGATTTTGTACTTGGTCATTTCATTAGTGGAACGTTCTTCTTTGACAAGTTAAAATTTTCAGCGATCAATGTAATTGATGTGAAGCAATAAATGGATTTCCTGTCGAAATTTTCTTCGACACGACAATGCTTTAACCGAACTTATTTTTCATTCCAGGCATAGATAAAAAGCGTGACGGACGTTAGTAAGAAATGTTCATAAGTGTTTCTGTTATCACATATTCGTCACTCAGGCACGTTAGTCCTCCACGGTGGAAGAACGTTCGAGGCACAATCAAACGACGTTCCATTCGTTCAAACGGGACTCTAAAACAGCTGTAATTTGCACTAAACATAACTCGTCACACATTATGCGTCACACTACAGACTTACCAAGATCCGACAAGCGCGTCACTCTTCCTTCAATATCGGCAAAACACGAAAAACAACCACGACACTGCACGGCAATCGACCCGTCGATACGTCCCAACGGAACTCCACAAATTCTTTGTAAAATCGCCGGTCAAGTAAACGTGCGATTAAACAAAGACAAAGGTGATGGACGACGTGTCGGTTCTCTGGCCGAGTAAGATCGGCTTTCACTCGATCTCGAATCGCGTCAAAAAACACGCGAAAGAAGCAAGGCTCTCCTCGCCTTGGACACCTACGCGTCCCTCGGAGATCCGACCGGTCGAAGAATCACGATCCTACGTTGACCGCAGCATCCGGCCGAGCGAAACACGGCCGCTAGACTGGAGATCGGCGTCGAGTCACCGATGTTCGTTCGCACAATAAAACGAGCCGACCGCGGTGCAAGCTGGTGTCACTTTCCGCGACCATTACCCGAGCGAGATATTAAGGGCGCACGCAGCTGCTGCTGTTGTCCTGCCGTGGCCGCCGCTCGTCGTCCGTCCACTTCCGCTTCGGCCACGGAGATCGAGGAACGCGGCGGCTGTGATCACAGGTCTCCGGTTCCACGTCCGGTCTGTGGAGCGCTCGAGAGACTCGAGAGCCGGTGCACAACACGAAGCCAGTGACAGCACAAACGAAGGAACGTTGCACAGCCGGAGGTAAGGTAACGTGGTGTGCTCACTTACCTGGACCGTCGCGCAGCCGCTTTAGGTCCTCGGTGAACCGAGCGATGGAGAAGCGACCGGCGAAGCGACCAATCGGCGCTCCTTATCGCCGACGCGGCGTAGGTGTGCGTGTTTCGATACACATATACACACCGGGCAGATCGGCGGCGGGTGTCGTATCGGCGGGTTGTTGTTTAGGTATCGGCGCGCGGCGTGTGCGGGTTTTGCGGCTTTTGCCGCGCGGCTCGATCGAGGGAACACCGCGAACTTCGGCTGCTCGCGAGACCGAGCGCGGAGAGATCGCGCGGTCCCTTCGGTACGTTTCGCTTCGCTTCGGTTACCCTCGGTTCCCTTTTGCTCCAGCTCCAGCTACCAGCGCGCGAGCGGGGGCGTGACTCCGCGTACATTAGACGACAGTAACGCTCTGTCCGCCGATGTCAACGACTGTGGCCTCTATCTCTAGATTTCCCTTCGTACGAGACACTTCTCACTCAGGTCAGAGCGCAAGTCGCGCACTTTTTTTGAAAGATTCAAATTTGTCGCGAGCCAATTTCACATGGTCAGGACCATTTTTCTTATTTGGCTTAAATGGATTGGGTGTGCACGTTGAGAAAGATTCAAGCGCCGGAAGGCAAAAGGCAGAGGATTTTCAGTATCCTTGAAATAAATGACAACGAGAAAATACTAGACAGGACGGCTGAAGCAAGATGGACGACACGGTTTTCCTGAAAGTTGATTTTGAAACGGGATTTCGTGAAAGAAGGATGAAAAATTTGATAGAAAGGCGTCGAACGATTATAGAAAATGGAGGACGACAAACGTGATTAATCGACATCAGACACAGTGGCTTGTTTGAGTTATGAGACGAGTTGTTCATGTTTTCTAGGCAATTTTTCTAACAACGAAATAAAATTGGTTGAAATTTCGAATCCCGTTGAAACAGCAATTGTGAAAGTGTGCTGCCTGCCTGCAGCATGTTCCAATATTAATCACACGTTATTGGTATAACGATTATTTTTGCGGAAGATAGGCCGACGCATGCTTTATCTTCTTTTCTCCGCTGGACTCGTCGAACTGGATTTCACGTTCCGTGATTCATTAGCAGTAAAGTTGCATCAAGCATAAACGCTTCATGACATTACTCCCTTACACAGACATTTTCCTCGTCGTGTTCACAGTGAATCACATCATCGGTAATTTTTCCACTATCGATAGCCTCACGCAAAACCTCGTGATCTCATTTTGAAGCACCAGCTTCCGCCAGAAATGGAGGATCTTGAATGATCTCCACGCGAAAATAAATCAACTGCTTTAAATCTGTTGATTATTTTAATTTTATTTATTGCACGTTATTATTTTTTGCTCATTTCATTGCACTCAGCAAATTTCGTTTTAAAAAAAAATTTATCTTGTTAAATTTCTTCCGTCGCGATCGATGAAGGAACATTTCCTTTCTTTTTTCATCAATAACGATTACGCATTGTTCGCGCGAGATTTCAAGTAAAATATTGCGCGATTTCACGCAAAGAATTAATGTCCGCAGGCTGTCAGGTACCTACAGATTTATGCCTGCAATGACACAGCTTTGCATGGTGGGTGATTGTTCTCAGTAATAAATCAATTTTACATTATGCCTATATACGAACGGCCGTCGTATTAACCACTGATAATTAAATTCGTTAACGCGTGTAACGTCAGATTCTAATCTGCGATCGAGACCGCGTAATTGTATCAATGGGTTAGCGTCTCTCGTGAATTTATATCGAGCTAATCTTCTGATAATCTGTACGAAAATTATACACAAGAAAGTAGATAAATAAATTCTTGCAAAATTCTTGGCGATTAAAAACAATACGTAGGAATGTTTACATTTCATTTCGTTCATTTCAATTCATGACGACATTCACTTGACGAATTGATGGAGTGGTAATAACAGAAACGAGCTAACGACTTCAAGGAAACTAATCGTCGCTTTTAGCGGCGATAATAACCATAAAATAGACTCGTAAGTGGCGTCGTTGTTAAGGGATGATAAAAGTTCTTATTAGTGATATTTCGGCGGATTGGTCAACCGATTTGCTAAATTTATCAACAAGCAAACACACGAGGATAATAATGGCAATGATTCTCGTTTAGATGAGGGTTGTATTGCACAAGTACGCGTCTAATCACGATAATACCATTTACAGATACTACCAGGAAGAGTGGCCCTGCCGCGATTTCCCGTAAATGGCGTACCTTCGGCAGGAAACGGGTTATCCAGTTATCCGTTCTAGTACATGAAGATAACCTATTACGTCGACTTTTGTGAACGCAGTTCATCCGTTATGTGTATCTCAGTGCATCGAGTCGGACGCCTCTGCCAAAAATTTTCACTCCTCTAGACTGGATTAGATGAAATCGAATGGTTCCAAGCTTGTTGAAAATAAAAAAAGTGCACTATTAAGTTATTGTTTTACAAACTTCATTTTATTGTATTGCAATTCTGTATGTAAATACGTATGTCGTTTCTATTACGGTGAAACGAGAAGAAATTCACTTGCAAATTTTAATATTCAGGTATAATAATAATAATTTACATCTTCTTGCATCTCTCCTCAATGAATATAATTTCTCCTTCTTCTGGGAATCTCTAGAAACGAAAGATGCAGTTTCAAACTTTGCCTCTTATCGTATTAACAACAATAAGAAGTTAAAAAGTTTCGGACGATAGTCAAGATGCGTCGATTTGTATCCTAATTGGTGCATTGTTCTGTTACAAACGATAATGTTAATTGCCTATAAAAAAAAAACAGTACTCCGTTAGACAGCGATATTCTCGATATTCTCCGTGACTGCCGTATTAAACTGCCGTTTTCTCTGTTATTAATAAACTGCACATTTAAAATTCAATGTTTCTTCTCATGCTTTCACGACACGGATCCTGATCGATCGCACGATCCCTTTCAACGCGCTGGAAAACTATAGACATACCGATCGATGACAAGTTTTTAAATTATATTAGCGCGGAAAGTAGAGCGGAAACGCGGGGAACCGTGTCTACGTTCAGAGCGTACGCCGGCGATTGCCGGCTCTGTCATCAAGACTTCACGCAAGAGAGAACAATAGCTTTCCCCGCGGTGGTTAATGCAATTAATTATTAGACACATGATAAAAGACGACTCGTATTATAACGTATACCCCTCCTCTATTATTCCCATCAATTTTTCATTCCGGCTGCTGACTCATAAAACACGAAAGCACCGCCGCACCGCGTCGGCGATTTCTTCGCGTAGCTCGGTTATATTCTTTTGTACTCTGTGATACCTCTGTCTGATATGTAAATGAAAATCCAGTCCATTACACGGGCAATTTCACTTGCACCTTATAACCGCCGCGTCGGATTAGAATCCCGGCTCGAACGTGCAAAACAAAATCGAATTAGTATGCGGATAGTTTTCCTTACCACCAGTGTTACGCAACATATGCGACTATAGTAACTCGAGTATATCTGAATATTTATCACGGAAAATAACGTTTTTGTGTACACACCGTGTATCTGTCGAATTGAACGTTTCGGAGTTTCGTTAGCGTTGTAATGAGAGCGACCACTGTTTGCAATTGTGTTTGCAATCAATCCGAAAGTGTATTTGTTATAAGCAAATATAAGTTTAGTGAAAAATTAGTATAGAGTGTGAGCAGTCATCTTAAACAAGTGTTACAGATGATTGGAGTTATAGTTGTAGACATTGGAGTTAGGAGATAAGTGATAAATATCTATAGATAATATAGATAATATACATGCTTAAACTGAACTAACTATATTTAAACTAAAGCTTCTATATATACTATCTGATTTATTCCAAATTTTGTCAATAGAATCGTGATAATCTAGCCTTGTTACAGTACCAACAAAATTTCAAAATGTGTCACATCACATCCGCAATTATATAAACAAGATTCCTCTAGGAATATTCACTATTCTAAACAACCACGTTTTATATACGTATTACGTTTATATTATTATTACACGATTTATTATTAGATTCACATTTGAATGAGAGATAAACAGAAATGTGAGATAAACAGACATAAAAGAGCGTTAATGATGTTTGTAAAAAAAGAATGTAAATATCAAAGATACGTAGTAGCACGTTGTGACACTCTCGCGGAAAGGATAAAAAAATAACACATATTCCCCGTTTTTTATTATCATCTCGGTAAATGTATGTATACTACGGGTCACAGGGAATTGCAACGGCAATCACCGTATGTACTATAGATACATACGGGCGCCGGAAGTCCCGTTAGTCAACCTTAAGGTTTAAGGTTCGTTTCTCCGAGTACTGTGTAAGCTGCTCCGTAGGTAATAATCGAATTTGTTAATAAAATATTGTCACCATAATTGGCTGTAATTTAAGTCAATTAGAAGGTGGATAAATTTAAGAACTACCTCGATAAACTTCCATGAAAATGTTGCTAGACTATTCATTAATGCTGCTGGTTTTATCGTCAGAAGCTGTCGATATTTACGTATCGATAATTTTCAGTGAAAGTCGTATCGAACCTGAACTGGTTTCGATAATGTCCTCTAATATTAATATTAACTCGATAAGCCACAGAGAAATTCTAACTTTTCCATCGTTTTAAGAAAGAATTGAACAGAACTTTCGAACGAATATTACAATTATCATTATAAAATATTTATTTATTTTTTCCTTCAAATTCAAGAAAATTCATTTTAAATCGAACAAACTGTGTTTCTTCACTTAACCAGGCTATTCTTTAAGCAGAAATTTTTATAATTAAAAGACTCAAGATCAAAAGAAAAAAAAATCAATTTCGATTACTCCTCGTAAATATATAAGTGAAAGAACACGTAAAAAGATGTAGTGTTGTTAGATAAAAATTATATTATAAGTAACGAGTCAACTCTGGTTTCTCCCCCGATTAATAAACTGAATTCAAACCAGACAACATTTCGCGCGTTCGAGCTACCATCCGGTTATGACCGCGAGAATGTCAATTAAAAATACATTCACCTGGGAATTTTCGTGCCCGTTTTATTTATTTAGAAACTTGGACCGACATATGTCGGACACGATATATGTATACATATAAATATCACGAGTTCCTCATGGCTCCGTGTGAAAGCGCCATTCCACTCGACTCTGTCTGCTACGACATACAGAAAGACGAGACTCTCGTTCGCACGGGGGGTCACAGCTAGCCCTGAGGGAGCAGTCATTGACATTGAGAGAAAGAGAGAGAGAGAGAGAGAGGGACCGTCGAGAAACGTGACTAATATGATGGTGCTACCTCTATATGGCAGCTTTTCGTATTTTCTATTCACCGAAAACCACCTGTAGAATCGCTGATCGCCAGGTCGATCAGTTTAAGCCGAACAGATAAATCAAATATTTCTGGTCCATTGGTCGATTGGACGTTCGAGTTTATGCAGCTCTGTCTGTTAAACGAAGTAAGCACTTTTGTTCGTGAAAAATAAAATGGAGTGGAAAGGTACGACCAAAGCATGCGAACGATTATGGCAGTAACTGCAACACCAGGTAAATTATACGGTGGTACAGCATTAAAAGATACACGCACATTATCTCAACATTTGTCTAATTATACGCTCGTTGGCGCCAGAAAGGTTTTGCTGGTAAAAAAATGCAATTACACTGTCTTTCAGACTTTGTAATTCGTACGTTCGTTGCGAAAAAATTGTCGACATCATGGTCACATTATTGTCGTATTGTGAGGAAATATGAAATACGAATGTTTCTTCAACGAAATGTACACCTTTTGAATAGAGAGAAAAAAATATATATATATGACAATTTGTATTTTTAATTCATCGATGCAATTATGTGCTCAGATTATTCTGAATATATTCGAAACAGAACGGCGATCCATCGCGTTTTAATTTGTGTGGTTGGTATAGAAATTCTGGATAGTGCTAAAACAGGTTTCTCGCAAACATCTTACTCTCGACGATTTAGTATTCGACAGTCGCTCTGCTGGCTCGTATTCGTCGAGGTTTATTGCCTCGAGCAGCGTAGAAAGTATAACGCAAACCCCTCTGATAAACCGTAAACGGTCGTGAGATATAAAAGTAAGCAAATAAGATCGAGCGATTCGTCCTCGAAACATGTTCATCTAGATATGTGTATTTGATTGTAACGTTCCACGTAACAGAAATGAAAAATACATGTGAAAAATGCGAGCACGATGTATAGATTTCACATGAAAATCTAAACGTCCACGGAACCGCGCGTAAAAACACCTAACTAAATGACATTCCAGCACGACGATTCGACATGCTGGACTATAACGACCGATCCACTCCTCGAACTTCCAGGATCACTTTTAAGAACGCACATCCAGTCGTGTAATAACGTAACTGAAAACTGTACGAAAACGTTTTTGTTGGATCTTCCAGAACAATCGTTCCTCCACGATTGACCGATTGATCACCGATTAAATTCCGATTCGAAATTTCCTCGACAAAATGATCGATCGAAGATCGTAGTGAAAGTCGAAGATTGAACGAAACCAATTGCAAATGGTAAAACATGCGACGAAAGAATATTGGTTGAACGTTACCCTTGTTCCTCTTCGGCAGTCGGCGGTCCCTGTTGCGCGATGCGAAACACGTCCGTCGTCGACATGGTTCTCCGTTGGCCAGCAGCACACCGTTGACACACGATCACGGGTCACATATCGACGCCACTTTCCTCCGATCATCCAACGTATCGAGGATACTTTCCTCGATTCGAATCCACGTAACGATGCCGCGCACTCGCTGCCGATCCACGTGTAAACGCGCGCTAGTCGTGCAAGTTAAGTACGTGTCCAGGTTGGCTGGCGCCCGTCAAGGCTAATACTGGTGCCGCGGTGTGCCGCGAGAATGGTGCGTGTTGGAGCCGATGTATGCAAGATCGGTAGCGCAACAGGTTGCGAGTCCACATAGATTTTCCACATTCCACGGTCGGGCCGGATCCGCCGTGGCTGTCGATCGTTCGTATCGATCGAAAAGCAGTGAAGAGCGACGCACGACAGCGACCAACTCACTGCAGTCTCGTGTAGTGTCGCGGCGAAGCGGTCACGCCGCACCTCTGCCTCTGTTGCCGCTCTGTTCTCTTCCTTCTACCTGTGCACGGCCACGCACACTATCATTTTTCATTTATCTGTGTGTACCGGTCGTCGTCGTTCGTATAGACGGTCGTTTGTCCGCGGACGAAACGCGTTCCTTCTACCTGAACGCACGCACACGCAGCTCTACTATCGCCGATGCTCTTCTACAGACGATATTAACCACTATACATCGCTATCTTTCGGCTACTCGTATACTTTCACATACACATACGGGTTTCCCCTCAGTCGCTGCGCTCCGATCGTCTACTTACATATACGGATGTTTATCTCTCGTTACGTTCCTCTGTGTGAACAGGTTCCTCGCGATTGTATACGTACGAATATACCGCGTTGTGACGCAAGTTGTGCTTGTGCTCCGCGATGAACACACGTGCCTTTCGTGTACGCACGCGTCACAGGTAGATGATATTCCTTTCATTTACATACTGTCCTAAGCGTATACGTTTATAACCGAACATCGGTGCTTACGTATTTGTATCTGTCTGTTTTCTTTCGCTTAGAGAATGCACGACCTCTTTCTTTTTGTCACGTTACTCGCCAAAATTTGTGTTAGTATGCTTCTTTCATATAACAATCTATGTACGGACGTACTTGGTTATAGTTTTTTTTTTTCTTTTTCGTGATCGCGTACTCCAAACGCATTTCTATCGTTGAGGACACACACCAACATCTGATCTTCATTTGTGTAATGGTTTACAAGCATAGACATTTGTGTTTCATTCGTGAAGCGGTCGTACAAATACGTCTTTCTACTTGGCTATGTGCGCAGAAATAACATTTCTTTGGATTGTGTGCGACAACGGCGCTTCAAAGATGAACGGTTTCCTTTCGTTCGTATATCGATCCTTATACATCGATATTTATCCTGGCTGGTTTGTATAAATGTATACGACACGTTCCCATCACCTGTGCACACATGCAACGGTAAAAACTTGCTTATTACGTACGTATACGGTGCTCTCTTGGAGCAATCGCATTTTCACCATGCGAATTTGACAAATCTTGCGTTATTTCGTATGTAACGTTAATAAAGTAAGTATTTTACACAGTTTGTGTATTTTGACAAAGAGAAATAAAATAAAGTATTATGCGATGGTAATATTGTTTGCGTAATTTCCTTTATGACGATTATATTTCACTTTCACCTTTCCAGAATATGCTTTGCTTCGCTTTTGCAATGCTGTCTTATTGTTAGTATTCTAAATTGTCATTGTTCCAAAATATTGAAAAGTTTAATGTAAGCACAGACATAGAAATATATCATTATCAATAAGTAATGTAAATAATTATAAACAAATCCATAATTAATTAAAAATTAATTTCAAACAAATTTATATTAAAGTTGGTATGAAAAAAAATTTGGCAATTACATGATAACTGAAGATGTTCGATGCTGTTCTGTTTTTCTTCGGTTTTGATTTCGTTCACTTCTATCACCATACTGCGAGTCATTGTTCTTCCGAAGGAGGAATTTCACTCTCCAAGTCATCAATCGCAAGTCGATCGATTGCACTGGTTGGCGTAAAGAGGAAATTTCTTAAGGATCAAACTGAAAATTTGAAAGGACAAGAATGCACTGTTACCTGTTGCGCATGGTGCGCGATTCGCATATACGTGTATAACTTTCGCACATGCGCAGTTTGCAAGTATAAAGTTAAATATTCATATTCGTCTGGTAAATGTTAAACAAATCAATATAATTTATTCACAGTAAATATTATAAAAATATCCTATTTTTACTGTAATCTTCCTGAAAGCACACGGAATTTGAACGATCATAGTAAACACTTGAATAGAAAACGCAAATGTTTAAAGAAAGTAAGCGTGTTTCTGACTTAAGAATTTTTTGTTTAGTTAAACTGTTTGGAATAAACGGTATTAATGAATCTATTTTACACTTTACACTTTTCAGTGTCGATAATAGCTTCAAAGATGTATTTTTCAAAGTGAAAATTTTCAAATTTTCTCTTTACTGAAGTGTTAATAAAAGTAATGAATTAATGTGCATAAAATGAAGTTTAAACAAATAAGATATGTTTCTATATGCATATAGTTTTAGTGAACATGATTATTCTATATGTGAGTCACGTACACACTCCGGATGGAAGCGTACAGTCACGTAAAATGCATTTGATCGTAAGTCATTGCTAGCGCAGCAGCTTCGAAAGACATTGCGGCGACAAAGTGTTTAGCAAATAAAAATAATAAACATTGCACATGAAAATTGTAATGTTGTATGATACTGCTACATTTATTCAAAAATGCCAATTTTATTCAACGTACGCATGCAAAGAGTAAAAGATACAAGACCATAGATAATCATTAGCATATTTAATACTATTAACAAAATTTTAATGAAATCAAATGATATTGTTAAGATTACTTACAATAGACATACTGGTGTTCTGTATTTCGTTCCTGCAGTTTCTTATTCTCGAAAATCTCTAATATACTAGTAGATGTTTATAAATACAAATAACTTGCCCTTCGTATTATATTCTTGCCAAATTATGATGCAAAACTGTAACTTAAAGAAAGATTCGCGTATATATGTAGTATAGTCTAATGGAAAAGTTGTTAAATATAAAACACGATTATATATAAAAATTGTAGAGTTTTCGTTCCTCGTTTCTCTAGTAATTACGAATGTAGAGTGCATAAAAAATTTGTACATTTACGTAAGTAAGTGAATCGAACACGAGTCGTTCGATTTTCGTACAATATGTCATCGTTTGCTCATTTTTAATTCCCTACTGGCATATCACATTATTCAGAATATATTTATCTAAATTTATTTCAGCAGTAAATTTTCGAATTAATTCAGTCACATAAATGTTAGCATGTTTTTCATACACCCTGAGTGGAGTTATTAAATTACGAATACTCGATATGTATCATATTTACATTTTATATCCCATGGACGTCATAATATACAAGACGAATACATTAATAACAAATGCTCGAACTAAATAAAGAACAATACAAATTATCATCGACGACTTATACTTTACCACTTGTACAAAAATGAATTTTTTATTGTGTTAAATAATACTATGATGTATCCATTGCATTTAAGAAAGTTAATTTTTCATACGACCCCGCCTAATACAGAATATGTATAATATCATTTGTCGCGGTACAATAAAATTCCTGTACATATAAATGAAAATCATGAATAGATATTTCTTTCTACCATTCACTATTGTACAAACATTATAAATAAATGAAGCAGCTTTCGTGTATTTTTTAATTGCTTGGTATTACGATGTATATAAATCGAAATTAATGAAGGTTATGGCATCATAGAGAATCCCAGAATATTACAAAAAAAAAAAAAGCAACGAAGGAAAGAATTAGAAATGTGTAAATGTTGTTTCGCGTTATACTCACTCACTCATTCGCCTTAATATCTTTGATAAAAATTTCATTTTGCCGTTTTTTACACACAAACACTTTCTCACATTCATCGGCACTTATACAGCATTGACTTTCATGTGTCAGTAAAACTATTCAAAGTGATCTGCAACGAGAAAGCTTACATACTTTAGAAATTTTTCTCCTTACAATATAATCTTACAAATTACAATTGGACCAAGTGTACACCACAATGTAATGTTCATTACGCGAGCTCGTATTGAAAACCGGAAGTTATGACTACATGGCCCGTCAAGCTAGCACTTCGATGAAACGTAAAATATTGTCGTAACACTTGTTTAGTGTTTTGCTAAGTTAAAATAACAACGATCCATTTTTATTTTCTTACTTTCAAGCGAAATATACGCTAAAATATTTTATGTTTACATAAAACATATGTATACATAAGTTCAACCGTAGCTGAAAGTGGCGGTTAAAAATTTTAGATGTTAATATGACTACTTCAGTATCATTACCAGTACAAAATACGATTGTTACTGTACGGACAAATTGTGATTTGAAAGTGGAAAAAGAAGTGAAAAAAAGTGAATAAAGAAAACAAGGAGCATAAAAAAATTCGCATTTCATCCGGATTATACGTACGTACAAAATACAAATGAAATATTTTGTCATAGTAATAATATAACGATTACATCACACAATGTTGCATAGCGATACTTTATACACAGAACATACATCTATACATATAATTGAATTTTTGTAACAATATATATATACAAACAGAGGTTATGTTCTGCAAAAAATATTCATCTTTAATTTTTATTTTTATTTTTACATCTTGTATTTCGAATTGTTTTGAAACTTTAAAATATAATAGTAATTATTAAATTTTCAATTATTGTTTTTATATATTATAAACTTTTTACAATAATTCATACAGATGTATAAAAAAGCAAGAACCATCGATTTAAATTTCGTTTAATAGACATTAGATAACTTAAGTATTGTCCTTTTTGTAAAGCATTGTGTCATGTGATTGTATATTTTAAAGATAAAAGTATGAGATATACGTATGTCATAAAATTGACATTTATTATCCAATGATGCAAAGTACAAATGTAATTGCTCCGTTCAATAATTTCATTAGACCAAAGTTTTATAGTAAAGATGAACTTTACTCGGGCCATGTAAATATATCACAACGTGCATACATACACATATACATTCAACAAACATACAAATTATTTGTGAGATACACATACTTCTCAATCATTCTCACACTTTGCTGCTCAATGTACTCATCACTCAGTTTACAACTCACTCTCTACTTTGACACCTGATTTTTATGCATTCTCAACTAGTTTTAAATAACGAATCTCAAATAAGAATAATTCAAATTAATTTTAATTAATTCAGTAATCCAAGGTCACATATTAAGAACAGACTATTTAAACTACTTTTTTTGCAAGAAATATGAAATGCTGTATCAAATAAAAAAATCTATATCAGGCGTCAGGAACAATTACTTAATTATCGTGATTCAGCTTTCGTTTTAGGAGGCCTGAAGGCCTTTAATTTTTTTGCTTTCTTTTGTTTTGTGGCACTAGCACCAGATTGGAAAGCTTTCCAACTATCAACTCTTGATTGTCGGGATTCTTCAAAATTTTTTTGCCACTCACGTTCTAATGCAGCTTGTGCCTCTGCAGACAGTTCTTCTTCTCGTTTCCTTTTACGTTGCTCTGCATCTCTAGTTGCTAATTCTCGTCTATAGAAAGAAAAAAAAAGAAAGAAATACAAATTATTAGCAGAAATAGAATCAATTTCATTAACTACTTCTTGTCATTTAAATTAACCTTCTTCTCTCCATATCAGCAAACAGTTTCATTGTCATAACCCAAACCGCATGTCTATAACCTTCTTCTGTTTCTTCTTCGAGAACATTTGCACTTTCTGTTTTTCCTTCTTTCTTCAATTTCTTCTTCTTCTCTACAATCTAACAAATTTATTTATTTACATATTATCACAAACAGGGAAAATTTACTTTTTCATTATTCATACCATATGATCAGTTCTAGCTTTTGCTTCTTCTATAACATCCATGCATTTAGCCCTGGTTTCTTCATTTTCCAGTGTTTTCCATGCTTTATTAACAACTATAACCAAAGGAGCAATTTTGAAAATCCATCAGTTCTTAAAGTAACAATAAATACATACTTTCAAATGCTTGCTGCGCACGTTCTGCATCATCTTGGTTTTTATCAGGATGCACGAGAATTGACATCTACAAAATAAGGATAATCTGCTCATGTATATTCTAAAACTTATACATTGATTAAAGACGAAAGGTGTTAACTTACGCGTCGATATTTTTTCTTGATTTCATCTATAGACGTGGATGGATCAATTTGTAACACTTCGAAAGGATTTAAATTAAAATACGACGATCCTGGCCGAAGTAGTCTATCGATTTGTTGCTTGGGAGTTAACACCGAATCTCTTTTTTCTATTTCTTTCACCTAAAGAAATGTAACATTTCGTATAGCACGAAATCACTATTTGTTTAGGGCGCGAATATATTCGTACAGGTTAGGCTTATTTATAACTCGAAAACTACTACTGAAACAGCAGTTCATCTTATGACGTTTTAACAAATATTACGTATCACTTGTCAAATAACGGAAAACTATACAATATACTGATGCTTCAAATTCGATTTATTATTATTGTTAAATGCATACATAGTGACGTTTGTTAACCCTTAAAGTAAGGTACAAGTGTTTACAGTTATATAACAAAAATTATATTGAAAACCAACTTCTACACGGATGAATGTTTTAATGATATGATGTCATTCGAAATTTACATACTTCGGAATAAAATTCATTGAATTCGTCTTCTTTCTTGGTTGGACTATCACTGGATAGATTCGAGTTGGTAGCAGCCATCTTGATTGTTACTAACTTCCATGCTATTAGTGGCGCCGCCTGTTAAGAGTTAATATTTCGGATGGATTTGATCCGATTTGCTTTGATCTGTTTGTAGAAACTGATACAAATAATTCGCCTTATCGTCAGAATTTTCGCAATACATAATAAGACTGATTGATAACTCAATTATTAAAATCAATTTTGTATAATTTCGCATTTGTATAAAACAAAAATTTCACGAAATTACGTAATTATATTTTATAATTAGAATGCGATTATTTATGTAACGCTATAAATTTTTATTAACAGAACTGAAGAAAATAAATATAGAATGGCATAATGAATCAACTTTGTCATAAATGGATTTGGAAAGTTGTCTGAAATGGGTTTGGAAAATTGAGTAAGGAAAGTCGTTTAAAATCTTATAGTATTTTATTAACAAAGCTTAACAACCAATAAACAAGTAAGGTTTTATAGCGGTAACAAAGATGTATTAGAGGGAAATGAAAATAGTACATTCAATATACACTATAGCATAAAATTCTGTTCAACTCAATGGACTAAGGTCTAATTTTTCAAAACTAATCTAGCATGTACACATAACTACTCGCTATTTTCCATCAGGAAACACAGAATGCATAAATAGGAAGGTGTAAACCCTATTATGACACTAGAACATCTAGCATACATTACATTTCGACTAATCTAGCATGATATCTAATGGCTAATCGTTTACTAATGAACACCAGTTCATAGATAAACGCATTACTTTAATGTTATCTATGAGGGCCAGTCTGTTTAAAGAACGCGATTACAAACACACACAGTTTCCTTGTAACATTTTCCTTGCTTATTAACATACATCACGTTCATCTGTTAACTAGTTACATGAATTGCAAACTAATAGTTTTACACATCGACATTACGTGACTCGTCGGCTATTTATTTATTTTTTTTTCTAAATCTACCTTCGAGAATCTTAACGTTCTCTGCTGCTTCAAAATAAACTTTATAAAATATATATTTAATACTAAAAAACAAATATATTTGTGTAATTAAATATATATTTATATAAAAATATACATAACTACATATTTAATTTTATTAAATTCTGTGTGTTCATAATTATAATTTCTCATGATAAATGCAGATATAAATAAAAATAATATTAAGAATAAAAATAATATACGAACATTTAACATGTAATGATTTAATAAGAAGGTTTTTAATTGTTATGTTCCTCTATAATAATTCAAAATCTGTTATTAAAGTTTAACAGCGATCAGCAGCGTTAAGATTCGACGTTAAGATTCTGTTTCTTTAACAAAGCAGTTATTAAAACATCAAAAACTTTAGTTCAACACGAAACAGTCAGGACATCGATGTTTTTTTCTTAACGAGGGATAGTATATATTATTTGCATTAAACGACATATATCATCGTTTATGCATATATCGATAATGAACGTCGATTTTCTTCATTATTTAAACGTAATTTAGATATACAATCAGGTTTTTCATATTCATACATTGTCGAACGTGAAGTATTTTAACGAAAACATAAACCAACGTTGAAAATATCAAGTACGTGACATATTTTACAATCGATCAAAGTGAATACTCTAACTATGTCTCTTAAATTACCAAATACATAATATCGAAACTGATGGAAATTTAAATGATACTATACACGATTAATATTATAGTATAGCTGTACACTCTATGCATTCCTAAATGAATCCGACCTTGCAACTCTACCCTAACGAACATACAAACTTCACAATAGCTTATCTCCTTTTTTTTTTTAATCATTTTACCACGTGTGATTATACATATGTATGTGATAATAAATTCTATACGGACTAGCGATTAATGGTACTGATGATTGAAGTTCGTGAAGTATTTGTGAATCGTTTGCGACCTTAATAAGGTTCACATATCGATCTAAAAATTCATGTCTCGACAGCTATTGACTGCAAAGATCGCACGATGCGAATGATAACTGACAACTTGCATAATCTTATGTAATCTGTTCTCTCAGTTGATCTAGCATGATGATTGATTTATTATATTTATTATAGCCTGTGTACAGTCCGTTTATTAAACCGCACGTCTCACAATGAAGTACACAAAGCTAGCCGTACTAATAATAGATATCTTGACGATACCTTTGCTATATGCTGTGTATCCTAATTGCGCGTAAAACGAATCATTTTGTTCAACGACAGACAGGGCAATCTGTAATGCAATGTTAAGAAAACAGAAACCTAGGGTCACGCGCTAGCGGTTATGAAATTAGAAAACTCTACATCATCAAATTCTTCTTCTTTTTTTAAGATGGACTGTGATCCCACGGTATGTATATTTCGTTTGGAATACGAAAGTATTTAAAAACATTCGCACAATGGGATCTAGAACGTCCGAAACAATTCGATCTGCGACATCGTACATTATATCGGGAAATATTATGAAGCTGTTAGAATTCTCTTACACGGAAATACAATATTCGTTCGTCATTTGCTCGCAAGTGTTCGCAAATGTTTGCAAATGTATCGTGTAAACGCTAATCGAATAGTCTCGGTGAAGGATTTCCTCAAGATTTCGCGAACTTCCTCATGAAGTTTCTGTCAAAATATATATATTTGTTATTTTTTTTTTCTTGTTCGTAAAAATTTACACCTATATAACTTATCGATATGCATCGAAAAGCTTATCGTAATAAAGCGAATATGTATGTCTGACTTACAGAAGTACATCGTTTAGATGCGTAGATAAGACATGCGCCAAACAGTGATTATAGACATACAGATTGGTCGAATTTTCATTGATGGATCTCATAAACACACACTTGTCAAGAACGCGAGACAAATTTTCGAAAATCGAAGTTCTTACAGAAAGCCGCATATTTCATTTGCCACTCGATTAACATTATTGTACGCTTATGTATATTTAATCAGCGGATAATGGTCCTTTGATTTCATAATTGATCTTCGTATATTTTATTCGTTTTTAGATTTGCAGAGATAGTTTTTTTTTTCTTTTTTTCGTGGAAACTTCGTATTTTTACAAAGTGACGCGCGAATACTTTTAGCCATCATCGTGCCGATTTGTATAAAAATCGTGGATCAAAGCAAATTTGGTTGTTTCGGTTAGTACAAATTTTATTATTCTACGACCGTGTCACTACGTTCAATTTATTAGAATGGGAGGAATAAAGATTAGAATATGCCTCTTTGTATATTTTCACCGTGTTCTCCATACGCATAGAAATATCGAAAACCGTAACCCTTCAATTACGGATAACATCGATAAACGTCGAAGCAAAATTTGAATAGAACACAGGGGTAACGTTAATAAGCGATTTCATTGCTTTAATCATTTTGTACATAAGTGTATAATGTTCATGTTTGAAAGTGCGTAGAAACATCTATTTGAAATCAAATTAATTTCTATGTATATTATATTATATTTATTCATTTAAAATTAGATTAATCAATTTATGTATTAGTTTCGTCATTTTCTGATATTCTACGAACACGATTTCTCAAAATATACCCGTGATCAAAGGGTTAAATAACATCCCGCGAGAAACCAAAGCACCATTGAATGTTATACATTTCTAGGAGACATTAACACGATTATTACGTCTACCATATACACACTTTTAAACACATTAGGTAGATCTCTCGTATTAGACATCTTTATATATATATATATATATTCGTATATAATTATACTTATATTAAACTGATATAGTTTATTTCGCTGGAGTGAGCCTCGATTTTTACAAACTCAAATCATTGATCTTTAATACGTATTTTATCTATAAATAACAAATTTTACTTAAACATCTTCATTTCTGAAACCACGATCGATTTGAAATCAACGTACATAAAAATTTTCTTCGTCAGAAAGTTTTGCGTGTAATTATAACGACCAGTCCAGCAAAATAAAACTACTAGTCGACGCTATTACGTACGATACACTATATAAAAATTTTATAGTAACACTCGCAAATATATATGCCATCGCATAACGTTATATTCGCACTTATATAGGCACGCGCGCTCACACGCACACATATAAACTTTCAAAATCTATTTGGCACTCTCCTAGTTTCATCAAAAAGGCGAGCACACTTGCTATATTCATCAATTCAGAGACATTGCATCGAGTATAGCTTTACTCTTTTGCTACATATACGTTTTGTTTTATACTAGATATATCTTAAATTCTCCTTAATGTTACACGATCATTGGTCTAAGAAGGTATTTTTTGTTTTGCATAAAAAATATCAATTGTGACTTCGCGACTGAATTATCCCATTATTAATAATAAATGTATCTTGCTATATAGTCATTGTAAATATAATTTAACCAGTCAACGTTTCGAAAACAAAGTTTAATAATTAATTTGTATACGTGTGACGTGTATATTTTTTGATGATTTCTTTCCCCATTAATTTTGGTCTTGTGTTTGTATCAAGAAGAGTGTTAAGAATATAATAGAGTTAATTAACAATTTTGCGATTTCACTGAATTTTGATCTTTAAACATTCTGAGTCTTTTTTTGATTTATGAAACAAGCAAATATTTGATTATGCGTTTTAATGTATTAGCAAGAGATAGCTAAACAGTCGGGAAAAAAAAGAGAGAAAGTTGTTCGCGCTAGAGAACTGAATTTAGAAATATCAGCGAAAAATCGATTAGAAATTATCAAGCTGTAGTGTAGTTTCTTGTATCGTGAAATTTCTTCGAATATTTTACGTTTCTTTCTATACACACATTATAGATTACTAATTGTAAGATAAATATCTACGACGAAAGCACTATTCTAAACAGTCAGTGCAGTATGTATGTTGTTTCTCATGTAGATTTGCTGGATGCAGACAAAAAAAAAAGATCTCGATTCCATTCTGTTCGTAATTCCGTGCGGTAAAATTTGCAAACGATCATTGTTTGACGTGAATTTTGAAATTTCCGTTCGTGTGTAAACTACATCGGAAGCTGCTCGAGTTTGATTCACTGCAAAATATTTGACATACGTGTTTCAGCACAGAAATGGTTTGTTACACTTTGTGCACAAATTATCACGAAATCTTTTAAAAAACTGAAAGCTAACTGTCCGTGTAAGCTCGTGGTTGCTTAGAATTTTATTTTGTACGCTTTTTGATATCCATAAGCTGAGGGCAATCGATGCGAATACAAAACGAACACCATTCGAAAAATATTTGATTGCCTGCAGAATTTGATTCTCAAATATAAAAGATTACATTTTCGCGCGTGTGTCGTGAGTTTCGTTTCATTCATAAAGAGGAATGTGCATCACCAGAGTATAAATTACTTTCTCGATGTTAGTTACCAAGTGTACCATTTACCATGTACCATTTGATAATTTAACTTGTCATTAAGTTCAATTTTGTTTTTTTTCTTTATAGATATATATGCCTGTACCCAGCATTTTTCGTGAATTGTATCATATATTTATGTGTCTGATACGTTATTTCGTGTAATTGTTTGGGATGCAAGAGTGGTGTTTAACATATAAGGGAGCAGAGATTATGGGTCACTAGGCATCGACGCACATTGAAAAGGATTCACGTTTTCGACAATGAATCGTTCTGTCGTCTCAATGTGTGTCGCGCATTATACGTTGCATTTTGATTTCGAGCTGTCAGCCATTGATTTTTTTTTTTTTTTCCTTACATATTACTTACGTAGTAGACGATTCATAATTTTTGTTTCCTTTACGACTAGATCTTAACGATAAAACGCTCAGTATGTATAGACATTCTTTAAAGGCTGTCAAGTGTTCCGTTTGAAACAAAAATCAATATATCACAATATAGTGTGTATTAAAATAAATATTCCATCGCGGGAAATACTTATTTCGAGTATTGTGCAAATCGTGATTATTCGTGTACGTGAAACGTTTAGCTGTTTGGGGATTTTTGATAAATTTGCGCGATTCGAATTTTTTTTTTTTTTGACATTACAAATGTGATATATCGCGCGAATTTCTCCCGAAAAAGAAAATTTGTTGAAATTCGTTTGATTATGTATTACGTGTACGTGAATATGACAATAATGAGATATGTTTGTCATATCAAAGTAACGATTATATCTTGGAGAATATATCTTCACTTTTCTCTCTTAATATTAATAATATGTATGACCTATCGTTATCATTATCTCAACATATAAAGTAGATAATTTCATTTTTAGTAGTAGAATATAAATACGTACATCTGTCAACTGATGTAGAAAAAAAGCTCGTACAGAATATTTTAAGTAAACTGCTTCCTGCGCGAAATAAAGATATCGATAACAATTTTTCCAGTTTCAATAGACCCCCAAAAAAAACATATATATATATATATATATATATATATTTGAGATAGATAAATTTTGCTTAAATCTCTATCAAGGACTTTGTCAAATGTTACACAGTACAATCATTCGTTTTATGAAATAGAATTTAAAATTTTAACGTAAGAGAATTCAAGAGTGGCACGATTTTTTGCAACAGAACTTTTAATATTTGAACTCGTTCTCAAATAACTTTCCAAAGAGAAGATAAATCACTGTCCGAAGTTCGCTAAAATACGAATGAATAAATTGAAATTAATCTTACTAATATTCATTGAGGAAATTACTTGATAATATTAATATTTCGCACGTGATATATTCTCGTATAGTTGGCGCGATAATTAAACTGAGACAAACATTGTACCATAAATTTTTCTCTGGACAACATCAACATGCTATAATAAACATGTATATTATATACGATTACACCATCGCGTTTGACACTGATTATTAATGAGTTAACAACGTTATACTTAAGTAATTTCCACCGTAGTCGATGGAGAAATATTCCCGATTACGTTACGAAAAAACAGTGTCGTCACTCGCGAAGCAATATTTAATAAATATATTACTCGTATCTTACTAGATTGCTACTGTTTGTCCTGTTCGTAGGTAAAGAGAGGTCTCCTTTGTTCAACAAACTATCATTAACGTCGACGATGCTTAATGCCAGCGTCACGTGTTACGACCATCGAGTAGCAGGAAGCAGAATATCGCGTTTTCACATTTATTAATTTCTTAAATAATTGTTTTTTGCTTTTTCATTTTTATTTATCTCGACAAGCACACGCACGCGCATACGGATACAATTTTTTTTTTTTTTTGTACACAAAGAGACCACGCACGCGCACACACAACGCTCGCAACAAGGGAACACGTCTTACAAATCTAACATTTTTTTCCTCAGAATTTTCTCCCTTATGAGCGACGTTTAGCTGCCTTAATAAAAATTCTACACTAGGTTTTACAGCGTTCACGCGTGTGAAACGCGCCTGTGTAACACCTTTTTGTATTTTGTGTTTCAACGTGCAAGCGGCTATTCCGATCGGAATCAGAAACTAAGATGAACGGTTTTTCGCTTCTTCTCTATGTTGGAATTACTCCTTGCTCTGGTACTTGGTGCTCCTGTCGAATTTTAGAATTACAACAAGAACTGTGTGGTGACTCTACGTGGTTTCATTTCCCTTCGCTAAACTATATAGTTATAATTCTAAAAAGTTTCTTATATTCGATAAAAGTACAATAAAAACTCGCCCCTTTGTATCGTTACTTATTGTCGCCAAGTAGCAGATCGTTCGTGACTCGACAATACACCACGACAAAACGCCATGTTGCAAAAGCATTGTTCCAACATACGAAGAATCTTCAAAATGAACGTCTCTCTTTTAATTATAAATGTTCTGATAAAATCTATTCTCCGTGCTTCTCTTCTTCTCTCGCAACGCAACGTTTTTCTTTCGTTTTCTTTTTTTTTTTTTTTTTTTTTTTTTTTTTTCTTTTCTTTTTATCTCTTTACACTCACTTACATCTTTCCTCCGAGCATTCGATCAACGAACGAAACTCCAATTAGCGTTAGACTGAATGTGTATCAGACGATAGGAGAAATTAATACGATTAACGCGCAACAAACGTAGATATGTAGGTTTTTATAGAGAAAGAGAGACAGAGAGAGAGAAAGAGGGAGAGAGAGAGAGAGAGAGAGAGAGAATAAGTGTGAAAGAAATTTACAGAATTTACGGCGAATTTATCGATCACCGCAAATGAAGAGTAAGCCTTGCACAGGCTGGTTTCCGGTTCACCCCCTTCACCAACGTCCACGCTAGGACCTTTTGTAAAAAAGAATTTTTTACAAGGTCATACGTGGCGAACGGTGGAGGGGGTCTGGCCGCTATGCTTGGTCCACCTCGTGACAAACCTCCATATAGTCTGGGTTGTGCATTATGTCCTTTATCATATCCTTTAGGATCGGATAACGAGGGAAGATTGGATATACTTTTGAGCTATTGTACTCCTCCTGCCGGCAAACAGGGCATTATCGTTATTAACGTAAGACTGGTCTTGATCACGTGCTGCGATAAAATCATAGGCAACTGTACATTAAATTAGATGAGAAAGTTGAAAGATTCGGTTCGGTTCTTTGTCTTTCTTTCGGGAAAATAGATGAATAGTCTAGCATTTTCCCCCAATTTAAATAGAATATTCATCGATAATATCTATGGGTGTGTCTGTGATTGCATCGGAGAAGAATTATATTTAATTGAGTCTCACGAAGGTTATTACAAAAAATTCGACAGAGGTTATTACAGAAATGGATAATTTTCAGTCAACTATAGATTGAGATACAGGTTACATTTGTGCTGCGGGTGTATGTCGCCTAACCCAGTTAACTAAAGAGTTGAAAAATTTTTACAGGAAAGAGCATGGAATCATTTCGCTTGAAATGTTATTATTCGACATTTTCTCTCTGAGCATCAAACTGATAAGAAGCGGCTAGAATTTGTTTCGAGCGATACGTGAAAAAAAAAAAAAAGGACGGTCTGAAAAGAGCAATGCGAAAGAATCTTGATCAAAAAAGTTTCAGCTGATGGATTACTACACGGCTTGTAGCATGCACCGCGATATACGTATATATTTTATTTCTTCTTTCCTTTTTTTGTAACCTAAATACCGTAGTCTCCCGAATTTTTGTCCCTGTTACATCCTATGGATGTTATTGTTCGAGAAAAAACAGTATAAATAAAAATATAAATGTCATTGTTTGGAAGAAATCGTATCAAGAATTTTTTTTTTTTTTTTTTGCATTCATAAGATAGCGTGAAGAAAAATGTTTAATTTTGAACAGTGGTTCCGTTGTGAACGCAGAAAATGCTTTCATAATTTTAACGAAAAATGGTTTCCTATATGGTTCATTTGTTTCGACAACGAGGCACTAAAGAGAAAGCTAAAGGAAATTTACAAGATGCGTGTAGCTTGTACGATAGCGATAGCGAGAAACGTTTTTTTTTTCAGTGAGTTTCTGTCGATAATACTTTTCTAAAAATCGGTACGAACACGCCTTTCAGTAATAATTAACTGATTAATTCGGCCTCGATGAGTACGTAAAAGAAGGATGTTCCTTGGTTTACTTGGTTCGCTGATAAATACCTTTAAGTCTCGAATGAGATTTCTCAGTCCCGTGTACTTTTTCAGTAATCTGTACAGGTCGTTAGTCATTTGCGTGTTTTCTGCTTCGATTTGGGCTGTTGTCATACCTGCGCACACAAACGGATACGATATATGCATGTATACACACGTAAAGAGCAAATCGATAGCGAACGAGCACAAGATATATCTTACGTTCGATGAAAGACATTTCAGTGTACGAGAAATATTTTGTTCGAAGGAATTGATACTTAATTTAGCCGAGGAATTTGCTCGAAACTCGCTTTGAACATGCTTTCCCAATGAACCGTTTCAATATTTCTCGCGATAAATTGAAAAATCGTTGTTTTAAATATCACGCGTGATACTTCATTTACTGTCTGCTTTACTCCTCAGAATCGTCTAGAAGACATAATTTTCAATGCTGGACTATTACGCTCATCGAGCACGTATGCGATGGAAGATAACATATTATTCATGCTCGGCAGGTTTTCAAGCGACAGGACAGCTATCGAGTTGTGTCTTTTCCGCGCGATTTGCTTAATGCAAAGGCTGCTCGTTCACGTTACTACGAATAGGTATCACATTTTCTCAAACATCGTTTTTCATATTTTTCGATTATCCATGACGACACGTTCGCATTATCGAAACTACACGTAAGATATTTATAACCTCCTCTTACGACGAAATTAATATTCATTTCATCGTTGAGAGTTTCACAGTTCGTCACGATGTTACAAATGTGTAAAATGTGAATAGATTTTTATCAAAGTCGCGAATTATCTCTAATCTATGTATATTGGAATTTCAACTTCGTATTCGATATATCTTCTTTCCTTCTGCTATCGAGTGATCTACACACGTGCATTTGGAAAACTGATACTCCACCGTAATAAAATTTCAACTCACTTTCGAGTCTTTCAATGCGTTCTCTTTTGGTATCAGCTTCCTCGGCCAGCCGGGCCGAAGTTTTCACACCCTCGCCGCTTTTATGGGTCTTCTCCATAATGGAACACGCGCGCAGAACAAACGCAGGCACCGTCTCCTGTTTTTCCTGCTTCGGTATATCCACCAGCGTCCAGTATTGCGTCTCCAATTTGATCACGTCCTAGAAAGATAAAACCACAGACATCCTATACACGTAGAAACGTTTTCGTCGATTGTTAAATATAATTCTGCGTCAACCTCGCTCATTCTGTCATTTCATTCATTGATTAATCCTGTCGCGCCTCACAGGGGCAACAATTTGACTCTCAAATTCGGAGTTTTTTCTTTAATTTTCTAATTTTTGTCTTTCATGGGGTGTCATGGTCTTTGGAAGCTTGTTTAGATCAAGTTAATGGACTTTTAGACTTTCTCTTGTTAATTAAAAAATTCACTTTTTGAATAATAAGAGTCACGGGGTATTAGGATTGTAGACATGCCTAAGTGGGCCGAAAAAGAAAAAGAAGTTAGAAGCCACTGGATTAATCAGATAAATTTCTTTCCTAATTTAAGCCACGTTAGAGAAAGTATTGTAAATTATTCAGTCACGTGTTGAACATTGAACAACGATCCGATAGTCTGATAGTCTTTGGACGATAATCTGATTTTAACAGCAAAGAGAATTGTAATTACCTTAATCATTAGTTTTAACAAATTGTAACGTTGAAACACGTTGCGAACCTGTTTGCTGTCAGTATATTTGCACATGAGTTCGACGAGGGCACGTTTAGCGATCTCGTAGCTTCCGTCCAGTCGTATCCTCACGATTCTTAATCTCTCGTTCGTTTCAATCACCTCTTCCTTCGTTTGCCCACCTGTGTCAACAAACATTCTTCAACAATTAGTATTAAATTCAAGTCACTCTGGGACGATGACACGCGTCAGAATTTATTATACAATCAGAATACACGGTGGCGTTGTCAACAATTTTACGAAATCAATTTTAATTAAATCTCCACGGTGAGCTTCGCAGCAACGGAACCTCGTATCGTCGTTACGTTTTGCAAAATCGGTCGAGACCTGTGGTGAAATTTGTCAAATTTCCTATCCTTCGGCGACGAATTGCGAAATATTGCAAAAGAGCTAATAACGCCCGCGTAACGAGACGTAAAAATGATCGCTCATCTTTCTCCGAGAAGAGCGTTTTCCAAAAGCATTTTGCTGGAGTAGTTTCAAAAGCTTTCCTCTGGCGAGCGTTCAAAGATTAACAAGCGATACGATCTTTAACATGCACGCGCAAACACGCGGCGTTGTCCACTCACCAGCTGGCTTAATAACATTACCGTATCGTGTACGCCTAATGAGAAAATTGATGTTGCCGTTTCGTTACAGGGAATTCATTTCTGTTCTAATTAAAGCTCTCCTTTATTGTTACCGAACTAAGTCCGCACTTTATAGGCAAATTTGCACGAAACAGGGAAGAAAGAAATTAATGGAAAATCGAGGCCCCTTTTGTACTCCGTTCCCGACATATTAAACAGCAAAGTTCTTGTTATAAACTGTCTGAAATATCTCGGAACGATTCGATTAGTTTCGTTCGTTTAAGTTTGCAACTCAAATTAAGGTTTCAATTGATCAGGCTCGATCAACGTGCTCATCATTGGAAAATGTGATGTACAATTTTTCAAATTCGCAACGCAACGCAGCGTTTGATAATAGAGTTGAATATTTCCCGCATAATGGCGAGCTATTATCGTAAAACATTCGCGAAGATTATTCTATGTATACGATCAGTTCAAACAGCCGTGCAACTAGAAAATACGAGGCCGTATATTTTTTGCTGTGGCTGCCACGAAGACGATAATCACACCGTAGTAGATATTCCTCTAATATGTAAATTCATTCATGAAAATAAGCGTACAATTTCCATACAGATGATTTAAATTTTAAATAGAGATTAAATAAAACAGCATACAATGATATGGATATTTTCAGCAAAATACTTGCTTTCTGCGCCAATTTTCGTGTAGAATACAGAAAAAAAAAAAAAAGAAAAAAAGAGA
Source organism: Frieseomelitta varia (assembly GCF_011392965.1). Taxonomy (NCBI): domain Eukaryota; kingdom Metazoa; phylum Arthropoda; class Insecta; order Hymenoptera; family Apidae; genus Frieseomelitta; species Frieseomelitta varia. The sequence goes on along the minus strand of NW_025110115.1, from coordinate 356,485 downwards.
ATGTATATTCCGTAGATGTTACAGTTTCTTAAAATTACTTTTATCATTAAAAAAAACAAACTCGAGAAATCTCGTTATTATAAGTTTTATATTTTTTTATCTTAACAGTTATATTTTCTTCTTGCAAAATCTATATTAGTTGACTAGTTGAAACTGTAGTAACGTAGTAAAATTACTTTTATTAAAAGAAAAAAAAATTCGAGAAATCTCGTTATTTCCAAAATTATAAGTTTCACGAAACTTTTATATTTTTTTTATCTTAACAACAGTTATATTTTCTTCTTGCAATATCTATATTAGTTGACTAGTTGAAACTGTAGTAACGTAGTAAAATTACTTTTATTAAAAGAAAAAAAAAAATTCGAGAAATCTCGTTATTTCCAAAATTATAAGTTTCACGAAACTTTTATATTTTTTTTATCTTACCAACAGTTATATTTTCTTCTTGAAAAATCTATATTAGTTGACTAGTTGAAACTGTAGTAACGTAGTAAAATTACTTTTATTAAAAGAAAAAAAATTCGAGAAATCTGGTTATTTCCAAAATTATAAGTTTCACGAAACTTTTATATTTTTTTTATCTTAACAACAGTTATATTTTCTTCTTGCAAAATCTATATTAGTTGACTAGTTGAAATTGTAGTATATTGGAAATTTTAGTTCAAATTCGGATTTAATTTTTGTTTTCAACAACATTTTACCAGACTTTTTTTTTTCTTTAAAAAGAAGCTGTTGCATTTGAAAAACGGAAACGTGCAGTATTCTCGCCGCGATTTAATTTAAAGATACCTGACGGCCAGCTCAACAGAAGAAAAAGTATGCGAATTGTTGATCTGGTTTTAACGAAGTTATCCCCTAGAGGGAAACGTTCGCGACTATTTGAAGCGCAAATAGTAGGTGGGTACACTTCTGACGCGTCGTTATACCAACTGACCGGGTGTAAAAGCTTCTGCTTGAATTCCATTCATGAGCCAACAGTCGACCACCTGGCACAAGTCCAATACCTTATTTCTAACAGTCGGTACGAACATCTTCATCCCCAATTCCCCTTGCGTTACTATCTCCGCAAACAAGCACGTGCTTTAGGAAATCGACATCCAAGATCGCCCGCTTTAAATGGATAATATTTCCCTTATGGATATTAAAATCGTTTCTCTGCCCGTGTGCAGCGCTCGGCCGAAAGTTTACGCGCCATTGGAAATTGACGAACCATTCCGCACAATTAAATTGCAATTAATTTCAGTGAGCTATGCGAGAAACGGATATTATCGACGTGGGAATTAAATTCTCGTGCAATTACGCAAGGTGAGCGAGGAAATTAAAGTTGGAGGTAGCATGGTATTTAAGATCAACGTGAAATAAGAAAACGAAGAAATTAGCGCGGGTAAAGGAAACAACGAAAATAAACAGACAGTGTTTTAATTTCTTTTTTCTTTTTTTTTTTTTTGTTTCCTTTATCGCACGATGAAATGGACAAAGAGTTCAGAGTGAGCGATCGAGTTTCCTTTTGTCTTTACGTTTGTCTCGTAGAAATGAAAATTATATTTCCATAGAACTTTTACGGCCGCTTCTGCTTTTTAAGAACAATGTACTTCAAAATTTGAAGATACAAAACGAAGAAACGGAACGAACAGCAGAGTTATTAACGAAATTCGTAGTGTTACGATATCTGAAGTTTCTCTCTCGTGTGTACCAAGATTATTAATTAATAATAAGGGTTAATTAATTCTAGTTCATCGCGGTTAAATATGCATATTGTTAAATTCGAAAACATTTGCATAATCTGTTAAATTTAGCACCGGCAGATTTGATACAGCCGGTTACAGCACAATAAATTCCATTTTACAGCGCAATAAATACAATTGGATTAATGATCCTCTAGGAATTAACTGCAAATGACGATCTACGTGCGTGTATTCCATTACAATAATAATAGCTTACTTGATGTTCCCTCGTCCTTCACATCTTGAACGATTCTCCGGACACTCTGCGTGAATTTGCCCATGAGATTCGTGCTTGCTGAAAAATATTAAGAAACAATTATTTAGAAGACTTGAACGACTAGTTGATCAAAAGTACGTTGCTACAGTTTACATTTTCAATCGTTTCAAGCTTAATGTAGCACTACTCTGCTTATGTTGTAACTTTAACAAGTTTAACGAAACGATAAATGCGTTACACTGTCAATGAGAAACCGTTCTTTAGCATTTTCCATGCGAGATGATCAGGATATCAGAAATGAGAATTATAATTATAATTAACACGTTGAATGCCACGCTGATTTTAGTTGACTGGCCCAAAACGTCAACACGAATCTGTTATTATACCATAGATTACGTTGAAATACTATCTAATAGATTTATTTTACTGGCGACCCCCACAGCGCTGAAACGCGTTTCTTCCATTTTCACCTACTTTTTCACGATACTTTATTTTTTACGACACAGCGAAACTGAGAATTGCATTTCTTCACGTACAAGCCCACAGAGAAAGCTACGCTATAAAACTGAGGGGGAAAAAAGGCAAGAAAGATCTATATCGGGCGACGATTTTGTAGATGTTATGAAAAAAAGTTTAACTAAGCAGAATGAAAGCATAAAATTGTACCAAAAAAGTCGTCACATTGCGAAGATCTTTTCTTTATTTGCAGTGCTTCAATACGATATATCACAATATCCGCGAATAAAATTTACATATTATAAATAAAATTACTTACATATTTTGTACATATATTATAATATATGTATTTATAATATATGTATTATAATATATATTATAATATATTTTATTTATAATATATAATATATGTATTATAAGTATATACATATTTATAATACATATTATAAATAAAATTACTTTTGTGTGTTCTACGCTGTACTGAATTTCTTCACACCATTGTAGGTAACGAAGCTAATATTGAAAAATTTAGAAGTATCAACATTCATTTAAATTATGTGTTTCTACTAATCTTGACATCGCCGGTCACCAATAACTTCCAGTATTCAACGTGTTAATAATTATAAGAAAAAAGAATTTCTTGCACGTAGTAAGAGAATCTTATCTCAAAAAAGAATGAATTGTCAATTATATCAATATTATTTTTTAAATAATACACGAAGAGAAAGCTCCGCGAGATCCATATATAACATTCCTCTTGATTCTAAGTATCGTTTGATACTAGTGCGTTCAATATAACTTTCTTAATATCAGAAAGAAAGGTGGTTTGTTTATTTGCTCATTCGTGGTGAATGCACGGAAATAAAAGCGCTGTGTAAGGAATCCGGTACATATTTTTAGGAGGTAAACGGTTTCGTCAGACCTGTGTGTGCATGTGTACGTGTGTTGGTGCATATTTACGTTGGATGACATAAAACTCGATTGGGCAGAAGAGCGAATAAAGCTTCTTAGTCGTAAAACATAGAACTGTCCTTAAGACCGTTGAAGTAGGCTTTTAAAAGCATTTTATGCACTCCCGCCAGATAACCTATTGTCTATAATACTTGTGAGACTTCTGTAAAAGCAACACTGCCTGATATAACTTTACATCGGGCCTACAACTAGGCAAACTATTCTCTCGCCTCTGTGCATGTGTGTGTGTGTGTGTGTGTGTGAAACTACACAGTTCGTCTGAATATTCTTGTTACGTATCCTATGTTTTTTGACTTTTCTCGATGAAGAAAATTGGTATTCAAATTCCTTATTTGATATTTGCAATTATGTCGAATCGATATACATATCTCTTATTCTTTGCTGCGATATTCTTTGCTGCGATATTCTTTGCTGGAGGTTCGATTCTTGGATATTTTTAATTATTCATTGCAAAACTCCTATTCGTAAACATTTAGATACTTTGAATGTATACTATAATGTACATTATTATAACAATATCACAATTTTATACAATATATATATATATATATATATATATATATATATATATATATATATATATATATATATATATATATATATATTATTAAATAACAATAACATTACAATTTTACGCAATAAGCGATTACGTATCATAAATACGTGTGTCAGATTTCTGTTCTTACACGTGAAAGTTAGAAGTATTGGAAAGTCGATACGTTTCAATGGAATCTTTCGCCCCGTATTGGTTGTTACGTCAGAAATATTATACACAAAGGGAGAGATGTCAACCTGAAACCTGAAGTGGTACTTTAGCAGTCTGGACAAAGACCCGATACAAACGGTGCACTTTTAGTATCGCAAAGCCACTAAAAGAAAGGAGAAAGGGAGGTGAGTGACAAGTGACTTTCTTTCGTGGTGTTGGCTACGAAACATCTGTACACAACTAGCTTATTTCACTACGTTTCTATGCAAATTTAAATTAAAAAAAAAAAAAAAAAAATGGACGTTCGTTTCATCCGTTTCGAATGATTTTATACGTGTAACTTTAGATTTTGTAATAATGAAATAAAATAAAATATAAATTTCGGAATCGGAGAGGTTAGCTAGAGAATTTAGTGTATTTCAGTCCGTCAAAACGCGAGCAGAATTGCCCTTGAAGGTATTTCATCCTCAAATGCAATATTGCAAATAAAAATACAACGGGAAAGAAAATGAAACGTCAGTTTACCAGGTATTTACGTGCATTTCGGTGAAATTGCACGAACAGATTCAAGCGAAGTTTTCCACGTAACTTTTTGCAGTCTGTTTTATTCTACGACTAAAACCCATGTTTACAATTTTCTCTTCGTTTCTGATACTTGAAGAACAATGAATATCTTTATGAAATATTTCAGTTTCAATACGATTCGACGATATAAGGTATGCTCCGTGGTGAACGTTTTGAAAGATTATTTTCTTCTCAGTTTCTTGTTTTTGTATATCTTGAAATATTTTTTACAAAAATTCAAGCAGTCATTTTTCATGCAAAGAGCATTATTTCATGAAACGAATTACTGTGAGAGACATATCAATTGCGCGAGATACATTAATTTTTATATAATACATGTGACAGTTGTTTCTGAATCGAAAGAACGATTTTACCATTCGATTCATTCATTATCAGACTGAGAGCATAAACATGTAATGTTATTAATGCAACAAAAAGAAATTCCGATTTAACTGTACATTCGCTGCAAAAATATTCTACAGTGTTAATAAAAGTTTTTACAATAATTCATATGAAACGCATATGCAAAGTACTCTTGCAATACAGAAATAAATTTTTCACGGAAATTCCTTAAAATATGAAACGTACCGAAAAATCAGATCAGTAACGTAGGTAATAAATGCATTATTATGCACTTTTGCATACGCAAGCAACGTAACATAAATTTCTTTCATTTCATCGTTACTTCAACCAAGTTTCCGATAACTTCAAGAATTCAATTCAATATTCACTGTATTATTTTTCATATAATCTGCATCGAAAGCTTCGATTTATTTCATTCAAAATTTCCCCACGCATTTCCATTCATTCGCAAATATACAACTCTTTCGTATTTTGTGAATTCAGCAACGTGTGACACGTAAGTGAACACATTTTCTACTTTGTACCAGATCACACACGATGCACGCAAATGTTCGTTCGTATGTATAATGATTTATTATATTAATGAACCGTTATATACACACACGAAGGATATAATTTATCTCTGCATTGTATACAACCCGTTTAATGCATTTGTATAGTCAATCTGCGGCCGCATTTACGAGCAAAAGAGCATTATTTGGCATCGTTAGGGGAGTATGATTTGTATTTGTGAACTTGGCTGCATGCCAACGTGGAAGGATAACTTAAACTCGTGCCATCATTCCGGACAATGATCTCGTTTAAGGGCTGATCATCCGGACTGTTTCGTGAAAGCTGATTAAATTTTAGAATTTTGAGCTGGCTGATTTTGATCTTTTTCGGCGTTAATTTATTTAAAAAGACTAATTTAAAGGGAAGAAAAATATCAGACTACGTGCGTATTCTTCTCTGAAGTAGATTATCACATGAAAATTGAATTTGAAAAATTCAAATAGTCCTACGTTTCAAACATATTCAAAATTCAAGCTCAATACAGTCTTTTATGCTCTTTCATGTTCTGCTTTATATTTGGTTCCTTTACGCACATTAGTTTAAGCTACGTGCTCTTTATACTATTTTGTAATAAATCGCGGAAATATGCACGTTGCTCTACCTCTCGTTGTATTTAACATTTTTCTAAAAATTATAAATTCACGTATAATTTCATTTATAAACGTACGTTCTTATAAAAAGGACACAGAATTAAATGTATCAAAAAAAAAAAAAAAGACCAAAAGAGACAAGTGATACCTTCCTAGAAAAATCTCCGCCTGGTGTTTCGATGTTTTTCGCGTTCTGAGAATTGCTTCTTCTTACGTCCTCATTTCTCGAGGAAAATGGATGCAGAATCCACCTCCACTCGTTGAGGATAGAAACATCACGTAGTGGCCCTACGCTGAATTTCAATATCCATGTCCAAACTGTGGAAAGTGCGACAAGAGACAAATTCCGGATGACGTAGCGCTCCCCTCCTCGCGATTTCGCGATGGGACAGCATAACGCCAATCCACCGATGGCACGTTCTTACCTCGAGACGTCTACCCGTGTCTGCCTAGCCTTCCTTCAAAGTGGCCCACTCGTGGAAATCAAAGCTAAACAAGCGGCGGATGTGACGCTAGTCGAAAGTAAACGTGTCAACGCGCGACGTTCGATTTGAATTTAACGCGGCTGCCTGCAACGCGCGACAGGAAACGTCGAGGGAAAATTGAGAGAAGGATTCTTCCTTGAAATTTACATTTCTGCCACACCCTTCTGCTCGTTCATTTTACCTTTATCCGCCGATACACGCGGGATTTTTCACTCTGCTCTGCGATAATATAATATAACGTAAGATAAAATGGTAAAAAACGTTCAATTTGACGCTAAATGTCGCTAAGTATCTCATTGTGTTTGATCGTAAAATAGAATGAGCAAAAAGAAAATATCATTCTGATTTGATCTGTGAAGGAGTAACTATTGGATTTGCTATTTTAAAATTATCTGGATCTCCTAATAAATAAGGATTTTGTAAATTAATATATATATATATATACAAATATTAATAAAATAAAAGTGACTGAAATTGTGCCTTTAATTATGAAATATGGATGAAAAGTGATTTTATAAATATTATTTTTCGAATGAATGATTCTTGATCCAGAAATATGTAAAATTATTAAAAGTAAAAATACTATAATTATAATCATTAAAGGTAAAATAAAGTGGAACCAAAAGAAACCTGATTTAAAGTTGAATTATTAATTGAAAAATCGTAAAAAACGGTGAAGAGGGTTTATTCGAAAAATCCAACAATCAAAAGAAGGATCGATATTTCCTTGGAAGATTGTTTAATAATCGAAATTCGCGCAAATTCGGAGGGAAATTTGTCTTTCTAAGTGTAGACGTGCGAGTTGTTTCACATTTTGCTTATTTTTCTCTTTTTTTCTATGACTTCTATTTTTCGAAAGAAATTTTTTTGTCAGTTGCACCACGTGTCGCCGGTGTCGTTGAACACCGCGAATATTTGCCGAGCAAATTGCCCGAACAGAGTTCTCAACGAGACTTTTATTCGTTTCTCCTGGCCGGCTGCCAAAATGCAACAAGCGCATTTACCACTCGTTTCGTTGCTTGCGAAGGAAATACGTTTCTGATTGCTCGCGCGTGAATTTGCTTAAGAAGCAAATCCCTCCTTTTCTTTTCTATCCAAGGCCAATTTCAATCTCTACGAAGAGATTATTTTGCAGTACGTTGCACGAAACAAAGTAGCAATTACACGCGTTATCTTCGAATGAAGTGCATACCAGAGGCGAACTAGTACGTACAGCACGCGTATTATTTTTCATCAGAGTGAAAAATGCACGATTAAGCACATGTTCATCTGGCAGTTTCCGTTACGTTGAAACGGGACGAGATAATTTTTCGAAAGGAAAATTTCACCGCCAACCACGTGTACATCCTTCTGAATTACCAAAAATTACGTTCCAGCCTGCAGCGATATTTTCGTATCTTCAAAAATAACGCAGAGCAGACGTTGCAGTAGAAGCAAGACAGATATGACGCGGTACAAGGCACAAAGTGAATTGAACATTTAAATTTATCGTGCCACAATTAGAGCTCGCTTTATCCGAATAATTTCACGTTAAACGCGCAAGGATGAATTCAAAGAGCACGTATGTATGTATGTATGAACACATGCGGGCGAAGGGTATATTTGCGATAGTACATAGAATTATAACTTCACGTTATAACTATCTAATTATTTCCCCCATTCTCATTCAAGAGTCAAAGTCTGCCATAATTCAATTTAATTATGCAAGAGTGGACATTGTGTTCAATCATTTTCAAAGAAGAAAAACAGGTTTTGCACGAAACGTTTGTGAAACGAGTTGGAGCGCGCAAGTAGAATCAGACGTTTTGGTCAGACCGTCCGTATTATCAGCCTGTCTAACGAACGTTTCATAAAAATTCAACGTTAGTTAAATTTTATAGATGATGTTTTAAAATAGAAAGTAGACAGTTTCATTCGTACGTTAATTTGTGGAAAAATGTAATTTAATTTAGAAAGATAGTCGTTTGATGGTTAGACCACTCGTATACCACCTTGAACAAACGAATTTTTTATGAAAGTTTAACGTTTTACGATAAATTTAGTAAATATATTATATTAAATTTAATAAATATATATATATATATTTAAATTTTATAATTTTATATTTTAATATATAATATATTAAAATTTTATAATTTTATATTTTAATACATAATATATTTAAATTTTTAATATATAATATATAATATATTTAAATTTTAATATATAACATATTTAAATTTTTATGAAAGTTTAACGTTTTACGATAAATTTAGTAAATATGTTATATTAAATTTAATAAATATATATATATATATTTAAATTTTATAATTTTATATTTCAATATATAATATATTTAAATTTTATAATTTTATACTTTAATATATAATATATTTAAATTTTGTAGGAGGTGTTTTAAATACTTTCTTAAATAGAAAATAGGTTAATTCGCACATTAATTTATAAATAAATAATTTAAAAATATAGTTTAATTTGGAAATGTTGGATATTTGAAGTTGATTAATAAAAGGAGTTGTCTGATATAGAATCTTTAAATAAATTCACAATTCACTGATTCCAAATATTTCCATAATTTTGTTGCATCAAAATTATAGTTCAGTTCTAGAGAATTCGATAAAAATGTCAAAATAGAAACAATTAAATCGATCGCGCGAACATTGTAACACGCGAGACCGTGTCACAAAGGTTTCGCCATTATGTCGTATAATCATCTCGCTGCGAAAGATATACACAGAATGCTGAAACAAATTTAAAACGAGCCCGCCATTGGGCGAATTGTTATTTGCATGTCTTCGCTAACTGTCGCAGCGGCCTCGTTCAACAGCGGAATTAATGGAAACCGAATCGTTCGGGATCGAATTAATTTCAAAAGCAATCTGTTCCCAGAATTGCTTCAACAAATCGTTTATCCGTGTCGAGCGATGATTAAAATTACATAAGCTCCGAGAAACGAGTGGGGAAAGTAATGATTGTTATAGACCTTGTTGCCTTACCGATTACATTCTGTATCGTGACGATTGTTAACCTCGATTATTAGGAAATTTGGAGATAATACTCAGATGATAAGTATATGAATTATAAAGTTTTATATTCCCGTTAAAAGCTTTTCCTTTAGTTAGAAGTTTAATTTTGTACTAACTATTACATATGAGATCATTGGTGATGACTACTATGACTACTATATATAAATTGGGGATCATTTAAGAATTCCAATGTGATTCAGTGTTCTTTTGGGATTGTTCCGTTTAATATTTATATTTGCGAAATGGTTTTCCTTATGAAAATAAAATTACACGGCTATCGAAATAATATAAGTTGTTATTACGGAAATGTGGATGTTTATGCACTAGAAATATGTGTAAAAAATAATTTTAATATAGTAGTAAAGTATTTATTATAATATTTTGTAATCCCTATTTAGATTCCATTTAATTCTGTATTTATGGAAAATTAGAAAATATGGATAAAAATCTCTAAAATAGTAAAGTATTTATTATAATGTTTAGCAATTCCCATTTAGGTCCCATTTAATTCTGTATTTATGAAAAATTTAGAAATATGGATAAAAATTTCTATAGTAAAATATTCATTGTAACATTCAGGTCCCAGTTTGCCCACAAAAATATAAATTTACATAGACTCTAAGTTATTATAACCTCTTGCAAGTATCCAAACAGTATTCGATCAGTTTACAATTAAATTTATAACTGAAATTTCTAATTTACTGTCGACCGTGTGTGCAGTTAAAGTTTGCAATACTGCGAAAATTAATGTTACAAAATCAAAAGTTCTTCAGACTGAACGCGAATATTTATGGCGCCAGATAACTATTGCACTGATTGTTGTGTCATTTTCATTTATCGGCCCATAGAGACGAAAGATTAAAACGATAAACGAGACCCGGCCATAAAAACGCACGAGTTTCGTGGCAAATACAATAACCCGGAGACAAAATACGCATTTTTTCACGGATGACAGCAATTTTCTTGGTTTTCGCTCTAATACTCGTGATCACGTTGAGCCACGATGGAGCAGAGCAACCGTTAAGAATTCTCGTAAGAGGATCGTTCGACCCAATCTCAGCCTTGGTTAACGTAGCCGCGAATGTTATTTCGCTTCCTAACCTAACCTACTGGAAATTATCTGGCAAAATTATAACGAATAAGTGTTGTAGTTGTTCGTAATTGTTCGCTGCTCAGCGCCGTTATCTCAGCAGAAGTTAATGATCCGATCTGGTTAAGTAATTTCGAAATTTCGTTTCAGCGCTGCTGTTAGCTGCGCGCGATTCCACTGAAGTTGAGAAAATGAAACGTATGTACATACAACGGAAGCTACAAAATATTTAATGTACATTGCTTGCAAAACTTTCAATTGCAACACTTTAAAAACGAAATAGTACAATACAATTTCTTGGCCGATCACTCACAAAAACATAAACTTTCTTGTTTTAATGATCAAATTTATTTTAAATTGATCACTTTATAATCAATTGATTATAAAATAATTATAAAGCTTAATAGTTGTACGCAATATGATTTTTCAATTTGTGCAATCCTAACTTGTAGATGTTGCAATTTTCTTGGTACGAAGATTTCTATTGTTCATTAAAATTGAAAAAGTTTTAACGTACAGTGAGAACACTTTCGACACTCTTAAAATCACTGCTCGTGTAATATATTATTAATAATATACTTATTTTTTAAATAAATTTCCAAATTTTCGTCATATTCTGTTATTTCGCCACTAAATGTTGTATTTAAATTCATCGAGAGCAAAGAAAGTGTTTATTCCTGCAGTTCTTCAATCTCGTTGCTGTTTCAAGCATCTCCTCCTCTTTAAATAAAAATACTATACTTCCTGCCAAGTTTTGCCATTTCCATTGTGTATTATGCATTCACTCAAACGACAATAAGTAGGTATAATTTACCAGGAAAGGCTGATAAAAGACGTTCAGTGGAAATGCTAAGGTGGTTAAAGTGGTATTAAAATGACCGGGATCTTTACTTACTAAAGAACTTCTTACAACGGTTTCATCGACCTCCATTCAGTTTCGTCTTCCCTGCTGCTTAATAAAAAGAAGAAATATTCGCCTGCTATAAAGTACTCTTTCAGCGAGCAAAGCTTTTTAGGATATCCGTGTAATCTATTAACTCTTTTAAAGGTGTATGAAAAATACGTGTTTTAAGTCGTGTTTTAATTAAAATTTTCAGTCATTGTTACTGCTCTTTATTCTCCTTTTTCTCGCGATACGAGGAGTGTTTAAAAATTATGAAGAAGAAAAATTCGTAATTTTTAACGCTGCGGTCGTTGCATAATGAATTCTGATCTCTCTTTCTCTCTCTTGTACAAATTCAAGAGGTAATTTCAGTCGAATTAATATTATTTTATACGTGGTGAATTAATCGGATGGAAAATATCTTATTCGTTTTCAGAAAGGGGAACTTGAACGTTATTCCGTTCATTCAGTAATGAACCGTTCAACGTAATAAAATATGTAATCATGTCTGGCCACACACGGCGCAGAACTACTTGAGTTAAATCGCGCATTGCGCGCAGTTAAATTATTTTATGAAAATAATTTATGTTCCCGCGCATATTATTGAAATTGTTATTGGAACAACGTTGAAGTACGATTTAATTCAATTTGTTTGTCTTCGTTGAATTTTGCACTAAATGTTCGCCAACATTGTTTTGTTCAAGAAGGACTATTAAAGGAAATATTAAGAAAAGAATAGTTCGAAATAATTAAAAACAGTTAAAAAACAATGTTCTCAGTTTTTTGTCCAGGAAGAGGTATCAGAGGAAATATTAAGAAAAAATAGTTAAAAGTAATCGAATTAAAACTGTCAACTAAAACAGAATTGATGTTGACAGATTGCGAATTAATCAGGATTAGAATTTAAATGACCAAGTAATCGATTTAGTAGGCACGTTTGTAATATGATCTCGAGGCGATGGTCCGTCGCGATAGCTCTGCGATATTATTGCAGGATTTAAAGGAATAAAGGAGCTTTCCAAGTTAAAATTGAGTTAGGAGCGTGAAGCGACTGTGCGCTCCGCCTCTAAACCAGAGTGTCACTTCAGAAGGTACCGGAAGTGCATATGCTACTCAAGCATTCGGAATGGTGGATTGCATTTTACGAAGGAGAAATTTCTAGATATATATATATATATATATCCTTCGAAAATTTTTCTCTCTCAAAGAGAGACGTCCTCGCGTGGAATACATTTAGCATATTTAGTCTTTTAGTCCAATAAATTTTCAGATTAACTTTTTACATCTGATTTTCCATATTCATTTGGTTTCAAATGTATTTTACTCTGAAAAAAGTGAAACACTATCGAGTCTTTTACTCTCGAAGCTGAAATTGTGAATTGGAGGAGAGGGGTAACGAAAACTCAACGTAAAAGACATTGTGATAACAATGTGATTTGTATTATATCATATCAATTCCATTTACGATGGAAATGCTACGACATAAGCACGAATTGAACTCGTAACTTTCGGGATAATTCAAAGTAAATACGAGCGAAGTTTCGAGTATTCCAACGTGTTTGTCGTATTTCCTTTCCTGTTTTATTTTCTCCGAACGAGGACGCCTCTTAAAATGCGAATTAAAATGGCAATAACGACGAAACGATCGCGGACAGGGCTGTAAGAGAAAAGAAGATACAATTACAATTGAAAGATGCAAATCATCGGACGCGAATGCCGCAATTTCGTCTGAAAAGGAAACTTTCTTCGTAATATTCCCGCTGCGGGGATATTAATTCTGTCCTGCTGTTCCGCGTACAAGCGTACAAATATCGGAAACAGACACGGCGCGCTGTTATTAATTCTATGCAAATGCGTATGATCTTCTATCGGTGTCATTAAATTCATCAAAGAACGACGAAGAATGCCGATTCTTCTATTTCTGTTTTAATATTAAACACATTACGAATCATCAGTAATTATTTAATTAAACGGAGGATTCTTGGACTGTCAACTTTTTATTGAGATTTATTCGAAATTTAGTTACTTTGGAAGAAAATGTATTTGCTAATATATTACAAATCTCTCAGAATATAAAATACAAGAGTAACTTATCTAATGAAAATTATTAATTTCTTGCTCGCAAGTATCTTTGTAATACTTTTATACTTCTTTCTGAAAACAAAGCAATACCACTTGAAAGACTCGAGACTTCTACGTGATGTTATAAATCACACAGTTTTCCAATTAAAATATCGGTAAAAGTTACAAAAATGCAAAAAAGATAAAAATATTTTACTCACAAATACGTAAGTAAAATAATAAATAATATAATTAAATTATTAAATAATAAGTAATATAATTACTTTACGACACTTTCGTATTTATATCCGATGAAAATTACAAAAATGCAAAAGAATGAAACGAGAGATAACAACACTATTTACAAGTATCTTTGTAATACTTTTATATTCATTTAAAAAAATTATATTCAAATTAAAAACATTACCGCTTGGCAGACGATTTAAGACTTTCGCGTGATGTTACAAATCGCACAGTTTTCCAATTAAAGTACCACTAAAAGTTACAAAAGTGCAACGAAAATAACGACAAGAGATAAAAATATTTTACTCACAAATTTATTTACAAATAATCATACATTATTTTATGATACTTTCATAAAATTGAAATAAAAATACTGAGAGGATTGGGGGCGCAGTAAGAGTTAACGAAGAGCGCGATTATTCACAAATTTGAACAAGCGAAGTACAAATACACGGCCTCGGCTGGTAACTTCGAGAAAAATAAAGCGCTGGCGCGGTTTTCGCGGCGATCAAACGCTATTTTTCGAGCTTCGGCGCAGCTTTGAAGATCAGTAAACTGTGTGCTTTTTTTTTTTTTTCTTTATCGGCGGATATCGGCGTGTGAATGGAGGCGGTTTGAATACGGTCGCACAGATCAAACGGTATCGACCGCAACTCTGCGGTTTTCGTGTACGATCGGTGTAAGTGCCAACGGGCAGTGACAGTTATGCGCTCCGCGTGTATCTAATTACCACATCTGCGCGAATCCATTCGGTCGTGCAGCCTCTGATTATTTTGCGGCAAAATTTCGCGCGACTTCGCCATCACCATCAACAGATTGTCCCGAACTGCGTCCTCCGCGTTCTCTTGCGGTTTCTCTCGTTACGCGCCGCATTCGCGTGCTGGCACATTTTCCCATTATCGAGCCTTGGTGTATACGTATATTCAACCCTTCTCAAGGGACGTCGCATTTAAATCTATCTCTTTTTTGTAATTTGCTGACAATTATAACGTCGTATGTTTGGTGGTGTATGATGCGATGCGATAATGTAATATATGATATATATACGCCTAGAGTGAAAGCTGTAACACAACGACGTCAGGAGAGCGAAAGAATTTCGAAAGAAAAAAATTTCTCAAGACAGCCCTGACAGTCAATTGACACTCGTTGGGATAATTCACATTAAACTGGAATCTTTATTGTTTCTTACGAAAATTTAGAAATGTCGGAGGATATTATTTTTCCAGAGATTGTAACTGTGTGACATTAACTCTTGCATGTTCTGGCAAACCTTTAAATTTAAACGATATCACACGGTTAGAAAGATGCAATTAACAAAATTTCATTGTGTTAAATATCCATTTGAATGATTATTTCCAATGTTGTATTATTTTATTTACGAAGTGATGACGCTTCTGGTAGATGATACAAAAAATGTTCGTCGAGGACAAAGGGTTATATACCTTTCGAAGTATTCGTGGAGCACAAGAAATTATAATAATTCTACTGAATTAGTTTACGTCAGTTCTTTTCCTGCTCCTTACGATTGATAATTTTTTCTGAACGATTGAGTAAATGGACATAGTTATTATGTGACATTATGTAATACATCATTCGCATAGGAATTGCTTGCAGATATAATTTTTGCTTGTCAGGTGGCTATTCATTTTCTGACGAGGAAGAAATTTTTATTACGTTTTCGTTCGCGACGTGCGAAACTGATCTTATCTGTCGCGAACTCTAGAACATTACTAGGGATCATCCGTTACAGGAAACCGAGTGTTACCGGTGCTAATCGTTTTACAGAGGATGAAATAAATTTATTCCACACTCTATATCAGACCTTTCATTTCCTGAAATTATTTCAAATTCAAATTAACAGCGTTAATAATTTGCAACAAGCTTCAAGAAATTCAAATCAACAGCGTTAATAATTTGCAACAAACTTCAACTAAAAAGAAAAAAAGAAATACACGATGCAAAAGACTTCGTACAAATCAGCAACGCAGAATCATAAAGCTAGTAGAGATAAATTACTGAAAATACATAAAATTGCTATTGAAATCATTTTATATAAATTCATATAAATTACAAGTCGCTGATCATTTTGACCATCCCGATAGTATTCTAGTATTAATTAAACGCTGCACCATTTTATCATTAATCCCCCCGCTTTCAATGTATCCAACTTTATCACCAACTACAGACCCCCAGCAATTTTTCCACGATTACGGTTCTAACCATTACGGTTTTCACCGTATGTGCGTGTGTTCAGGTTGGCGCGCATGTTCACGCGCGGCAGAGAACGAGAGGAAGAACTCGCGACGCGCGACGAATAAAAAAAA